>NW_022197768.1:2387211-2411023 GCF_009176525.2 Contarinia nasturtii
TGTCTTGGGCGACCGACAATTGATGGGAAGACGGCACGTGGAGCATCGTCTCCGGCAAAACCGGCTTTGCACATACCGGAGCCATTGTCTACAACCAAAGCAGCAACTTCGTCGTCACACATTTTGAATTTGTTTTAGTTTCTGCAAAGATAAAATTGAAAAAAAAAACGATTCCATTATAATTTGGCGAAAAAAAATCCATAAAATTGGTGTTGATTTCTAACAAAACTAAACTTGATATAAAATACAATTAATCGTCATCGATGGAAATTGAGAGATTTTTTTTTGGATATAGCACGATATTTAAAAAATAATACGTGGAAACTAAATGAATGATTAAAACGTGAAGAAATTGAAGTCGTGAAAAGTACTGAATTTTAAATGAAAATTTGGAAAACGTAACGAAATTGGTTTTCGATATTTGCGCGCGTTGATTTTGTCGCTTTTTATGTTATCCAATTAGCATTGAAATGGAATTAGATGCTGAGCACTTTTGAACAATATTTCTCGTAAAATTCGAGATTCACATTTACTCTGATAACTGATTTCTTCAAATATTTTTGGGAATTTTCATTGAAACAATTTTCAAATTAATTTTCGTTGCAAATCACAATAATCCAAATTTCGGTTGAAGATAGAATGATCACTTTGAATTTCTTTTTTCCATCTTTTCAAAAAAAAAAAAATCTCACTCAATTTTTTGTTCACAAAATAAGACACAAACCCTTTAAAAATATGAATATTTAACCGACCTTGCGAGTCCACGAACTGAGTCCAAAACAGCGAGTGAGCCTTCGAATGCTCATCATCAAGTATTTATACCTTCCCAAAAACGACCAATCAAAGGATGAAGTGCGCAGACGCAATAATTTTAAAATCTCACTGAACGCTCTTTTTTTAGTGTATATGTTTATCGATAAGAAACACCGTTCTCCCACATAGCGTTTCACATATTTTCATAGACATATTTTTTTTTTCATTTTCTATAAATATTTTCCGTAACACGTTAAGAACCAAAAAAAATAGAAATTCGGTTTACGTTTTGGATGGCATTGTGGCTGTAGATGTGTTTGTGGCGTTATGTGTGTGTTTTAGATTCTACTGTGAAATCGAACAATCGGCTACGTTACATTTCTTTTTTAAAAATATGAACATGAAAGATGAAGGAAAAAAAAATCGTCGGCCCCAAAATAGAAAAATATCGTTGAATGCTGTAAAATCGAAGCAACGCCCGCTCTCTTTTCTCAGATCATTGCGTTAAATTCAAGCGATTTGCCATCCCATACATGGACCGAACCATATTTATACACTTTTTCTGACTATTTTTCCTTCAAATATTCGGCTTTAAAAAGTTTTTATGCATGAAGAAGATTTTGACGATTGCATTTTCTAAAATCAAAAACTCCGTTTCTCTGCCGTTGACAAAGTTTGTTTTCCTAAACGATGACCGAATGCATTTTGACATATTTTCTACATCAACATATTGATGGAGATTCAATGAAACTACCTGAAATTCAATGAGATATATAGAATAACATATTTCATTTCCATTAAATTGAATTTGAATTCATTTAAATTTTAATCAATAAGATCGAATATTTTTAAGGAAACCACTGCTGGGTGATTCACAAATCACGACATGTAAACACATTTTACGATACATTTGCTCTGTTTGATCTATTTCAGTGTATTTTGAAGACAGAAAAAAAATGTAGTACAATCGTAGGCGGGTGCTCCATGTCGACTGTAACCAATTACACAATGGATTCAAATGTAGAAGAAAAAAATATCCTCAACTATTACGCAAAAATGCTATGTGGTTGACACCGTTATATTAATAAAAAATATCGCGTGCGCGCTAAAATTTGGTGTGAATGTCTGTTAAATGTAGCAATATGCTAATAAAATGAAATATGTGTAACACTTTTCAATACTTTCAAATGATATAATAATAAAAGGAATGAATAGACATGCATTTTATCGGCAATTTGTATTCAATTTATTGATTTACTCATAGAAATATAAAATATATTGTCACAAATTCTCTGAATATATATATTTATATATAAATGTATGGATTTGTTTCTAAGTCTCATTCGAAAAATAGGGTATTTTCGTAAACGGAATACATAGATAATTCGGCCTTGCGTCATTTTTTCTGTTGTTGTTTTTGTTTTCGCGTAAAAAAAAGGCGGGAACCGTTATCACTGATATTTAAGCAAATAAAATTTGGGAGAGACTTTTTTGCTAGAAAAACAAACAAGTTTCATTCGTTCATATTAAATCGAATTAATGGAAAATACAAACTAAATGTATTAAATGCATTTCTAAAGACTTTAGCTCAAAATCAATATAATCTCAGTCGGAATGTGCAATGAATTTAGCTCAACATAAAATATTAAGTACTTCAATCAAATTATAGCCTTTGAATTCTTTTGTTGTCGTTTTTGTCATCTCCTCATTGTCTTTATCTCATCTCATAACATTCTAAAAAATATATTCTCCTGTAAACACTAGTTGAAATCATTCTGAATTTCATAGTATCCAGCTTTAGTGTATAAATATAAACATACGTTTTAAAAACAGTATTCTCATTTCTCATTTTTGCAATAGCTTTTTTTCTTCTTTTTTTTTGTTTCATTATAGTTTTTTTTTTTTTTGTGTGAACATTATTTCAAATATATATTTTATTCAATTATTATAATATACAATTTTTGAACTACGTAGCATAGTAAAATTTAAAAATATTTTTTTTTTTACCAGTGTAAATATTAAAATGGCATATTTTCTATAACTCTCATTTTTCCTCTCTCTTTTTCTCTCTTGTTGTTGCTATTTTTAGAATCTTACTTATTTATTCGTTGTTTTTCCGATCATATCATGCATATTCAAATGGAGCACAAAAAAGTGTCCGTCTAAATCTATCGCATAGGATACAATACTCTTCTGTTTGGAATGTTGTTGTGAAAGTGTTTCCTTCGGTGTGTTTTCTTTTTTGAGCAACATCAAAACTATGTTGGAATTTTGCCGATTTTTTTTTCTTCGTTCTCGGTCGGTTTCTCATTCAATCTAACGATTTGCCTACACATATCAATATACTCTCTCTATTTCAAAAAGAGAAAAACAAAATGAACCGTTTAAGCATGCTGCTCAAATTGTTGCCTCAATAAAATGTCTGAATGGAATCTATTTTTGTTCGGCTCGAATATTTTTTTCCTTCCTTTTCAAATCTGAATCAAAAACTTTTTTTTTTGTTCGTATTGCTTCCACTTTGCTATAGTTTTTTTTGTTTTTTGATTACATAAGGCACACAAAATTAAATGCATCTTTATTTTCATCCAATTTTCCAACTATAATTGGGTTGTGATGACGGTTTTTCGTATGGGCGCCTTTGGTTTGCTGCTGGTTGTTACAAAATCTTCTGATGAGACAAGCCACGGTGACACCATTGCCGCTTCAACAACATCAATTTTTGGTGTTCCATTGCTATTTTGGTCGTTTAGCTGCTCATTCTGAAAAGACAATTTTTAGATCAATTCAGATTTAACGAAACAAAAAAAAAAACGGCGACTAATAGGAAAAACATATTTCATTATAATGTATACTATAGTAACGTATTTGTTTCTTTTTTTTTCTTTGCTTACATCAAGGTAACGAACAAAATATTTACGCATAGAAAACATTCAATACTTTTGACAAAAATAAATTCATTTTTCAATGAGATTATAGAAAATATGTACAGTTCACAATATGCGTGTAGGTATGTTTCGGTATATGTGTGTATGTGTGAGTGTGTGCATGAGTATTATGTTTACAAGTGTTTAGACAATAACAAATGTGACTAAAATTAAATAAAATATATTCAATTCACCTCGATATTTTTCTTATTTTTATTCTTTTCGTCCAGCGATGGTTCAGCTTTATCGTTGACCGCAACATTATTATTTTTTATGTTATTTAATGCATCATTGTTGTTGGTTTTTATTTTAACCGTATTATTTTCGTTGTCAATTTCTTCAATGGCAACTGTAAATGGATTTGTGGGTGCTGGCATTTTCGGTGCGTCCATTTTGGATATTAAAGTAACGATCGTATCGTTGTTGTTCTCGCTACAAATCGAAAGTACATCGTTTGTTTTGAAATTGTTATTTATCGATGAAATGGATTCTGGTTCAATTGAATTGGCTGTTAGCGATACATGGAAAGGATTTGTTGTATGTATTGATGTTGATGTTGATGTTAATGTTACGGGTGACGTATTCAAAAATGGATTGGTTGATGGTTTTGTTATTGATTTGCTTGAATCGGCTTTGAATTCGGCATTGAATATATTCAATGATGGTACGCTGATTTTTTCCATTGTGCCACGTTTCTCTGAAAAATGTGTCACCGTTACCGTATCGGCTGGCGGTGTTGGTGCAACACCATTTAACGAATTTTCTACATCTAATGGCAATAGAGTTGGCGATTCGGCTTTTACACCAACTGGAAATGGTGACGATGGAAATACATTCGACAGCGGTGATGCCAAATTCGATTGACCCGCATTTGTATTTTTTGTCATATTTGTTGATCCAGTCAAATTTAATGTTAATATATCACCTCCCTTTGTTTTCATGAATTTTTATGTTCAATTTGATCAAGCATACATTTACAAAAAATAAATAAATGGTAGATATGGACGCATGAAATGTAATATAGAACATGAGACGAACAAAATCGACGATCAAACAAAAAAAAAAACGAAAAAAGGTTCAATTAGCAATACAATAAAAAAAACAATGAAATTTTGAACGAAACAATTCACATTCGAAATGAAAAGCGACAAATAGCAAAGTGAGATATTTCTTGATGTGTGACTTACCACAGACACAAATGTAGCGGCGCCCAATGAATCTTCGCCATTTAACACTGAATTTGTATTGCCCAAGTTGTTTGTGTTCATAGCCGATTTAACAAATAATTGATTTGTCAATTTTGTTGGTGTTGAAATTGCCTCCTCTTCTGCGCGTGCTAAAATTTCGAAAATGTGTTTACAAAAAAATTGATAAAGAGAGTTTACATTTAAAAACAATGGACTTCAGAATTAGAAAAACTTGGGATTCCATTGAAAATGCCGAACAACAGATTTTTTTTTTTAGAAAATAGAGTTGTTATAAATCATACCTTTGAGAATATTGCACTTCATTTGACTTGGCGGCAACGGTGTTCCACCAATCGACGCGAGTTTTGTCTGATTGTTTGGCTTATCTGCAACTGAGAGTCTCTTCAAAGTATCTGTATTATTGTCCAAATCCGAAGTTTTGTTTATAGTCACACTGTGAAACCAACATGAAAATTGAGAATTTGAATTCATGGAATTGATCAGGCAATATATTGAATTAACTGGTCAGTTGAGCTGACAGTACGTTAGCCAGCTAAATGGGCTAAAACAATAGACGTTATTGTTTTAATGATGAATCACTTTTCTTTTTTTAGTAGAAGTGATTGTTCATTATAACAATAACTTCTATTGTTTGAGTCCATTTGGCTGGCTAACGTACTGTCAGCTCAACTAACCAGTTAGTTCAATATATTGTCTGGAATTGATAAATTTGAAATGATAAATATAATTTACCGTATGCTGTTGACGTCGTTTAATGATTCTTGCATATTTGCAATTGTATTGGCGGAATCTTTCGAAATTGTTTTGAGAAGACTGTCAATATTTTCGTTGCCGGTTGTAGTGGTAGAGCTGCCACTTTTAGCACTAAACGATGAACAAATTGACGCTTTTCCAAACGAACTGTATGCAATTGTGTTGAATAAATTCGATGGTTCCTCAACCACTTTACTACTTTTTGATGTTGATGGCTGCTCAATATCCAATCTATTGATTAAAAATTGCATGTTTTTTTTTTGTAAATAAATTCTCCATTATATAATTACAAAAAAAAATTTAACTTACTTCTCAGTAGTTTTGTTGGCCTTAAGATCTTCGTTTGATGAAATCGATTTGTTCGAGCACCGACTAGCCGATTGAGGAAACGATTTTTCCGAACCGCTCGCCCCTACCAAATGATTTTGTATGATTGTCTGCACCGAAGATGTGGATGGTGTTACAGAGGAGCTATCTTCAACATTTGATGTTCGTTCAGAACTTCGAGTTGCAGCAGCTGAATCACTTTCCGATCGTTGAACATTGCGTTGTCGTTCCCGTAGCACATGCGATTGTCTACGGGCAAAACGTTGTGATGGACGCCGTTCAAATTGAACGGTACGACGTGCTTTACTTTGAACTGTTGTTTGAAATTCAGTTTTGCCCGAGTACCGAAATCTTGATCCCATTCGAAAGAAATTTTGACGAGCTGATGGTCCACGAGCTGGTGCGCTCAATCGAAAAAATGTATGATGTTCAACGGCACACTTCCATAAATGCTTGCACGCTTTCTCATTGTACAATCTAAACAAAACGAAAATCAGAAAATAAAAAGCGATTAGAAGTGAGATCATCAGTGTTTGTGCAGATATTTCACACTCACCGAAATACAAACAGGTGCTCTTGCTTTTTACCCTCATCATCGTCTTCGATGACGACTAGGGTTAATTTCTTTTTCTTAAAATCCAATTTGCTAATTTTCTGCCAGAAAAACAAGCCGATTTTCTCGATTTTTTCAGCTCGCTCATTTGGATCTTGAGTTATTTCAAACACTAAAATACCAGTCGGCGTCAAACCAAGATGATAATCACATCCATCTTTGCCCTATCATATTACAAAATAATTTTAATTGAATCAATTTGAAAAGAAATGTACTGAATCACTTAGTTTCAGCATACGTACCAAAACAGTGTGCATATCAACACCGTATAAATCAAGCCATTTGACTTTATTTAAAAATTCAGTCTCAGCTGCGGCGGGTGAGTATCCGCGCCATTTCTTATACTCATCTAAGATCATCAGCTCCAAGTCTTCGGTTTGGTTTGGCACAAAACGAAACTCGGATATAAAGGCAGCTGTATGCACCGATTCATCGTAATCACCAAGTTCAGCTAAAATGAAAACGAACAACGTTTCAATCAATAAAATATTTCTCTCGATGATATCACTTATTTATTGACATTTCTCGGTTTAAATTCTTGTTTTTCAATTCAAGAAAGCAGCCGACAGCACCTATCAGGACGGAGAGAACAAAAAGAAAAACGTCATTAACTCACATTGTAGCGATAATGCGCATAATTCAACGCATTTCTCTTCGAAAGAATGGATGTTTGGATTTTGGTCGGTTGTTTTTGAGTGTAATCGTCCTTCAAGCAAATCTTGTTTTAATTGCAAAAAGAACTGATATCGAGTTAATTCCTCGCGTAAAGCGTTCGGTTCGGATGAATAAAATTTTACTTTCAGACGAAGTGTGTACGGCGGGCCAACTGCAATTTAGAACAGGAAAAAATGATGAAATTTTTTTTATAAATAAATAATCTAACCAAGATAACTTTATGCAATCACATAAAATAGCAAATAATTATCCGATAATTGCACTTACTTTTCACTTGTTTTTTAATGGCTTTTGTTGGATCAAGCCAGTGTTTGACGTGATTTGCATCAGTGAATTGTAATCCAAAATAGTCTTTTTCTATTAAATCCAATGAATAAAACACTTGCTCATATAAGTCATTTCCCATTGCTTTTTTCTAAAACAACAAATAAACAAACAAAAAACAGATAAAACATTAGTAAAATTGATTTGAAATGAGCATATAAATCATAAATCATTTTGTTTAGTTCGAAATTATTAGTTGAAAGCATGTAGTTAAATTTGAAATACCGCCCCTTTCAAAACGCTGTTCCATATTTAATGTGCCCAAAACTCTCATACAATGACTGAACAAAAAAAAAGGCATTTTCGTTTTTGTGTCTCATTATCTCTCTTTTTTTTTGTTGTGATTGCGATTATGGTTACGATGAATGATCATAATTTTATAAAATGCATATGGTAGAACAATGTAGAACCTTTTGCTGTGCACTTCATGGGAAAAAAGACACTTTATTCCTTCCATATGTGAACGAGACAAGAAAAATGCCATGCGAATGACATTGGCACACGACACCAAAACGTAATGTGTGTAATATCGTTGAATTGAAATGATTTTTGCTCAGCGATAAATAATTTCATTTTTTTCTTCACATTTGCAAAAAAACAAAACCGCCACAAAAAGAGTGTTTGTAAATCAATTTGTATTATTTCCAGAGACAGCGAATTCCGAACGAACTAAGCGATTTTCACATAAATTCATTTGTTAGATGTAATTGTGCAAATAAATTCATTCATGCTAGGCAAAAACAAAAAAAGCGTTGCCAAAAATGATTAAATGGAATTGTCTCACATACATAATGCAATAGCAGTGGCAACGACGCTATACAACTATACCGTAAATTAGTGCGACGATGCGAGAAAGAGACCGAATTTTGTTCACATAAGATAAAAGAAGGAGAAGACGAAGAAAAAAGAAGAAAAAAGTGGATTACAAGAATGACGGTGATGTGAATATAGAGTAAACTAAAAACCGCACATTTAATCAAATAGAAACTGTATGAAACCGCAAAACGATCACGAAATCGAAAAACAATTGCCGATGGCCCAAATTTCGTGCCATCAACTCAATCTAGCTGATTGCGTTAATCCATTTTTATAGATTTTGCGTGTGCGCCACACGACGATCCAAACGAATCACAAGATTTTTCATTTGATTAATGCCCAATTACATGCGGTGAACGCCGAACTAAGAATCATTGTATCAGACAGATACGACTTCCCGCAATAATTCAAACAATAGAAAAGTAGAAGAAGCAACAACCACGACAAACGGCGTTGCGACGAAGAAAGGTCTTAATAAAAAAAACAAGCAGAATCACATTAAAAAAATATCAACTTCGAGCGAATGAGGATGACTCAATGTGACGCAATGCACAATAATAACACACAAAAAAACAGCGCACGAATCATCGTATGTAATTAAACGGTGTTCCATTTTCATTACGTTTTTTTTTTTTTAAGGAAAAACAACAAAAATCCATCTAAACGTTTAAACAAAATGTTGTATATTTGAATGAAAACAAATGAAAACATAGCACGGAAAATGTGCGCCTGAGATTAACTTAGTTAGATCGTCAATTTGGGTGCTTTCATTTTGATAGTAATTTGAATGAGAAAAAATAGAACGAAGCAAAATAAAAAGTAAAACCAATTCTTTGTGAACGGAGAATATATAGTGTAGTAGAAAGTTAATGTTAAAGTTTAAGTTATTTAAGTAGTACGAGAGAAAATGGACAACAAATCATGTGGGTCATGCTGTTTGTAATGCGAAAGAGATGGAAAGAGTTGAGATAAAAAAAAATGTTTTTGGACATTGCACTGAGATATTAGAGCTTTAATTCCACGCCGAGAAAGAGCGAGAAAGGTAAAGAAATGAGACATGACGCAACAATGAATTGTACGCAATCTTAACGCTGATTAAGGTCGCGGTTTAAGTGAAGCAAGATCCGTTACGATAAAAAGAACCAAGGCAGACTCCATCCTCGTTGTCCATTCTTTTTTCTCTCTCTCTCTCTCTCTCTCCTCTCTCTCTCCTCTCTCTCTGTCTCTTACTCTAGCTCGCAGTTACCGCTGCGGCAATACAGCATATACCGGTTATTTATGGAATTTCTTTGTTTGCATTTTATAAAGACTATTTTGTGATGTACTTACTGTTAAATAAACTGATAAGTCAGTTCCATCCAGCAATATGACGCGACATTCGATTTGATTTTTATTCGGTAGAATGCGTTGTGATTTAATTTGGCTGGCGGTGTTATTCGATTGTCCATCTCCCGATTGAGTTGCTCCAGAGCTAGCGCCTCGACCCTTACGTCGACTCAAAAATCGTAACATTTTCTTCCTTCTCTCGTTTGTTTGCACTCAATGGTATTCGGTATCAAAAAGATGCGTGCAAAATGTGAATTATTTGCGTTGCCTCTCAATAGAGACACAAAAAAAGAAATGAAGTTGCCGGTAGCAACTCTTCTTGTCCACCGTTTTTTTTTTGTTCCGAGATAATTTCAGTTATTTGTCTTATTCTGATAGCAATTATATCACAATCGCCGGTCAACGTCAATTACTCTCTGCGAATTAATAACATCAATTAAGAAAAAAAGAAAATATTCAGAATAAGCAAAGAACACTTTAATCAGCTTATTGCGCACATATTGGATTTTTTTTTGTTGTTGTTTTGTTTTATGTTGATCTGCGTGCACGCAATACATTAGTAATTCTGTGTGTCTTTTTTTTCTTCTCATATTAAATAAAAACATACAGCAACCGAATAGAATAGTTAAATGACCTGACATATGTGAAGATATAGTCAAGTGCGAAGCACAAAAGAAAATAAACATCGCAATTGCTTGGCATTTTAGTTGTTGCTGGTGGTGTTGCTTATATTAAAATATGTATATTGAATCGTCTTTTTTCTGGTTTTATTTCATGGTCCAATCAAATGTACGCACGATGGACCCAAATGAAGATATAACGAATCGGCAACATCAACCGATCATAATACACTACACAAAACACTCATCGAGCTGTTGTACTCTCCAGCTCAAGATATTTGTGCACTCAATTTTCTTGTGGTTAGATATTGGATTTGCGCATGCCATCGATCGTTTAAAAATGAGAACATCACTTCATATCGATACACTGAGCATTTCAAATAATTTGTGATTTAAGTGATCGCATAGAAAATGTTGCTCTTGGAAGACATTTCTAAAACATTTGTTTATTTTTTTCGGAAAAAATATGCTCTTCGGCGCCACACTCATCCATTGTTTTATCATTCGCAAAAAAAATTGAAAAAAAAAAAACCAAATGAATCACTTGCCCACGGACACAATTCTACATACGCTGTGGCAAAGCGCGGATTAAAAGAAAGAGATATATTTTCAAGTACCGAGTGGCAACAAAAAATACCAATAAACACAACAAAAATGCAAGCAAAGCAACAGTCCACTTTAAAATACAATAATAAATCAATCGTCGATTAAATCGCTGTATGTTTTCATTCACAACTTATCTAATTAAATGGCAAAGTTCGATATCTTTGATAAAATCGATACAAAAGTTCTAAATTATAAAATCTTCATTCATGATCGATAACATTTTTGGCGTTATCGTCCATGAATGCTTCACCAAAATTTGTTAATCGATTTATAAAGATGAATTTCACATGACAAATCCAAAAAAGAAAATCAAAATTACACTATCGCTTATAATTCGATGTCATGGGAGAATTCAGTTGGCCATGATGGTAACGTCCCATGTTAATTTTGATCTGGTCGTTGTTTAATGATCAACATTTCTTTCTTTTATATCTCTCTCTCTTTCTCTCTCTCTTCTGGTTGCTTCAAATTATTTGCGTTTTTCACTATTTCGGTTCCGTGTTCGTTGCAGACAAATAATATGTCCAAAACTGTTTCGTACAATGTCCCAAGCAATTGATCATTTGCTAATTTAATTAGTTCATTAAGTGTGTATTGCCGTTTTCTTTCTTCCAGTTTTCTTCTTTCACACAAATTCGAAGCATGTATACACGAAAATCCACACAGAAAAATTGACAATGGTGACGACCACAACAGCGGCAACGATTACAAACAAACTAACTCAAACCAAATCAAAACACTACGAAACACTTTACAATTAACCAAATCAACTGGAAAATCAATTATGATCGATTTCAATGGATTCTTTAATATGAAAATTATACGGAGACACATGCAAATTAAAAGGAAATGAAACGATTTGTGTACAAATTATAAAAAAAATTGAACTAAGAAGAAGAAGGAAAAAAAATTGACGAAGAAGCAAACTATGTACGCAACGATCGACAGTCGAGTTTTGTGCTGAACTAACACACCAAAACGTGAACATAACAATACCACTGAGCAAACAAACCGAAAGGTGTTATTTCTTGTTCTAAGTGGTTCCATTCTCCTACATTCATACGATATCGGCTTTAAAATGTATGCGTGTGCATTTTTATTGTTGTTGTGCCATCGTTCTTTCATTCAATGGAATGTGTGCGCTCGGTGTTGCCCGATGCACATTTTTCTTTGGTTGATGTCTTTGTAAACAAGTGTTTTCCTCTTACGATTCTACAAAATAAAAATGTAATCTGTATGGATGCATAGCGGGCATTCAATATGATCAACTAATAATATGAACATTTGAGATGATAAATAATTTAATCATTTTATTTTGGTTTTTGCACGTTTTAATTATTATCGCTCTTAAATTCTAAATAAATGCGCCTTCACAATTTGAAAAATTCAGTGCCAAATTAAAGTTTTCTTTACTTTTTCTTTTTCTTCGAATCATCGCCATCGACATTTTTCGGTTTTTGCCAGTTCAATGGTTTTCGACGATAAATTGGCCATGGTGGTACGGCAACCTAAAAATACACATTGATGTTGATTTTGTAAATAAATTTATTGAACACCAATAGCGGTTAAGATTCCGTTCACTACTTACAACAAGAGTGAGCAAGACTCCGGCTGCCAAAATGAAAATCGTTTGCGAAAATTGTTGAACAAATCCACCCCAAATGAAACCGACGATGCCGAATAAAGTAATTATCACTCTTGAAAGTCTTTCCGCCCGTCCTTGCCCTTCAAAATCCTATAATGATCATTAAATAATTGGTTTTTCTACAAACTTTTCGAGTTGACATCTCTATATTATTTAGACTCTAAATAACAAACATGCTATTTTTCTAAAACGAAATCTAAATATTTCGTTCCTTTTTTATGAAAACACTCCAATTTGAAATTGAATTTAGCTCACCATATGGGTTGGAAACATTTCAGCCAAATTCATTTTGTTTCACTTTTGAAATACGAATTGATAGATCAAAACACACGTCAGCTAAATGGACGTTTTTATAGATATGTGGTACTGAATGCTAACAATCTTCAAATGTCATCAAAAAGAAAACTGGAATTGACGGTGGCATGTTAAACGTCATTTTGTTGGAACCGAGATGCAACAACGCTGGTAACTCCAATTACATTTCGAAATATTATGTGTGAACCACTTTATACATTTTTTTTTGTACTTATTTATAAAATTTGGAATATTTTCGGGTTACCACTGTATGGATGGAGATTTTTTGATATCGTTTCGTTTCAATATTTCACTTCATTGAGCTGACGTGTTGCTGTATGCTTTTTGCTTACGATTTCAATAAAATAATTTGAATTTTAAACGTGACTCAAAATGAATCTCGCCGAAATGTTTCCAACCCACATGGTGTGTTAAATAGTCAATTCATCGAAAAATATGTGAAAGGAATATATAAAATTCCGTTTTAATAATTCATCTTTGTTATTTAGAGTCTGATTAATTGAGAGATATCAACAAAAATTAACGCAAAACTGATTGTTTATTGATCATTCTAGGATTTTGAGGGGCAAGGACGTGCGGAAAAACTTTCACGGCGAATAATTATTTTATTTGGCATCGTCGGTATCATTTGGGGTGGCATTGTACAACAATTCTCACAAACGATTTTCATTCTGGCAGCCGGAGTATTGCTAACTCTTGTTGTAAGTTTTGAATGGAATCTTAACCGCTTTTGGTTTTTGATAAAATCATTTACAAAATCAACATCTATGTGCATTTTTAGGTTGCCGTACCACCATGGCCAATTTATCGTCGAAAACCATTGAACTGGCAAAAACCGAAAAATGTCGATGGCGATGATTCGAAGAAGAAGAAAAAGTAAAAACTTTACTTTGGCACTGAATTTTTTAAATTGTGAAGGTGCATTTATTTAGAATTTAAGAGCGATACTAATTAAAACGTGCAAAAACCAAAATAAAACGATTAAATCGATCACAAGGTCCATTTTTACATATATTGTTAATGAAATAAACCAAAATTTGAATGCACATTGTGCGCTTTATCGTAGGATTTGTATGGAAAACAATTTGTTTACAATGACAGCAATCGAATATGAATCGGGCAACACCGAGCGCATACATTCCATTGAAAGAACGATAGCAACAACAACAAATGCACACGCACACATAAACAGCGATATCGTATGCATGTAGGAGAATGGAAGTGCCGAGAACAAGAAATAACACCTTTCAATTTGTTTGCTGCGTAGTGGTATTGTTATGTGTTCACATTTTTGGTACACAATTCATAACTCATACCAGTACATATAGACGAATTGGTACGCACATGCATACGAAAGCGTGCAACAATACATAAACAAATAACAAAATGAAAATGTTTAACAAATTCCCGTGAGCATAAAAACAAAAACGAAAACGCATTTTGGTGATAGATTTTCTATTGTGTGTGTGAGTGTATGTGTTTTATTTTATTTTTTTTTGACAAGTGACGGTGTAATGATAATACAAACTACACTAAAATTCTCACTCTCTTTAAATCTCAATCACAAATCCACAGAACAGTAAATTTGTGTCAGTGTCCGTCTGGATGGTGTGCTTAAAACCAGTAAATGGATTTTCAAACAAAAAACACACATAAAATTCAAAACAAATTTCGACGATCATTTTTGTGTCCGAGGCATTGAACGTGTTAGCAATCAATACACATCGAGTTCTTAAGCGCGTTCGATTGTTTTTCTACTTCATTTTCTTATTATTTTGTTTTATTGTATTTTTCAAATATTTTTTTTTATTTTTGTTAATTGATTGTTGCTGCCGTTGTCATTGTTGTTGTTGAATCGTTGTATTTTTTGTTGGTTTTGTCTTCGGTTTTAACATTCGCCAAAGATCGCCTGAACAGTGCATGCTAAATGTTGCATCTGTCCCTTTTTTTCACAACACAAATCACTTCTCAACGACGTGCAACGAAATCGTAAACAGTGTTTCATTTCAACCAGGGGAATTGATCAAACGCGTCGTTCATTCGAAATTCTAAAAATTGCGCCATGAATATTTGTGATAACAATTTATTCGGCAATGGATTATTGTATGTAACATTTAACCAAGATCAAGGTAAGAGTCCAAAAAAAAAAATTGTTGGAATTTTGTAAAATAGAATGAAAAATGCAAAGTAGTGTGATTTTTGCTTTTGTTTGTTTCGTCTCGTTTCGTGAAAAAAAGTGTCACTAATGACAATTTCAATTAAATTAATGCGCCAAACCTATTTATTTCGCTGAAATGCAAATCTATTTTGATAAGATATCATGAGCGATGGCGGATGTTTGTCATTTTTATTCTCTTCTTTTTCTTATTTTTCTGTGCATACAGGATCTGTGCACCATCCATTGGAATCGTGCACATATTCACGAATCAGTATAAATAGCCAGTCGAAAAATATTTAATTCGTTATTTTTTTGTTTTGTTTTTCAGGGTGTTTTGCATGCGCAACAGATAATGGCTTCCGAATATATAATGTGGATCCATTGAAGGAAAAAGAACGGCACATATTTTCGGAAGGTGGTCTTGGTCATATTGAGATGTTGTTTCGTTGCAACTATTTGGCACTCATTGGTGGCGGCATTCGATCATTGTATCCACAAAATAAAGTGATCATTTGGGATGATTTTAATAAAGCACCAACATTTGCACTTGATTTCGATTCACCGGTGAAAGCCGTTCGTTTGCGACGTGATCGAATCGTTGTTGTACTTGAGGGTTTGATCAAAGTATTCACATTTACATCGAAACCACAACAATTGCATGTATTCGAAACGAATTCGAATCCGCTTGGCCTATGTGTACTCTGTCCAAGCAGCAACAAACCAATTCTAGCCTATCCATCCCGCATGAATGGTCATGTGTCGGTAAGCCCAATAAATTTATTTGTGATTACATTCCCGTTAATTGAACGCAAATGATATTTTATTATTTTGTTTTTATTAAATTGCAGATAGTGGATTTAGCCAAAACAGATCGTACACCGCTTGAAATAATTGCACATGAGTCGGCTGTTACATGTTTAGCACTCAATATTCAAGGCACACGTTTGGCAACAGCCGGTGAACGTGGAACATTAATTCGAATCTTTGATACAAATGACGGAACCAAATTGGCAGAACTACGCCGTGGCACCCATCATGTAAGTGCAACCCTTAATGTCTTCTATGTGTCAAATATCCAGCCTTATTTTTTAATTTTATTTTTATTTTTTTTAATCTTTAAGGCAAGAATTTATTGCATCAACTTTAATATGGAGTCAACAAAAATTTGTGTATCCAGCGATCATGGGACAATACACATTTTCAATATAGAAGAAACCCGAACAAAAGACCAAGGTCTGCAAATTTTACCCAAATACTTTACCAGTCAATGGTCATTTTGCAAATTTTCGGTACCACAAGGAGCGCCTAGCATTTGGTAAGAGTGCGACTCTGATATGTATAAAATAATGGCATATACAATATTTTAATTTCGAATTTATTTTATTTCAATAGCGCATTCGGTCCGGATGGAAATTCTGTAATCGGTAAGTCATATTGTTCAATTAAAAATTAAGATGCGTAAAAGCAACCATTTTAATGAATGATTTTTATTTTATTTTTTCGCAGTGTTGTGCGCAAATGCATCCTACTATAAGTTTAGTTTTAATTCAAAAGGTGAATGCACAACAGACGTTTGTACACAATTTTTAGAGTTGAGCGATGAGCACACATAAATCGCCCTCCACCATAAATATACGATAAAATCCGCATACATACACACATTACACGTTCAACCCTCTACTGCTGACCGTCCAAAGACGGGATTTTAGCATTAAACTTCTTCTTCAGGTTTTCGATCCAACACGAATAAGTTTTTTTTTATTTTTTTTTTTTTTTCAATTATACTCTTACATAAATTGAAGCGAAATATGAGGAAGTGAAAAAAAAAAAAAAAACTCATGAATATTAAAAAAATGTGAAAAGTTGAAAATCGAATTTTCATCATTTTTTTCGTTATTTGCATCCCAAAGTAATATTACAATATATCGAACAATCGAGCAGTAGGGGGTTAAATCATATTTTGAATGACTGACAATTGGATGGCGATAAGCGATCGATAACAATAAACAATAATATAAACACATGAATCAGCAATAGATATGTGCACTTTTAACACTTGCTATTCATCTTCTTTTTACGATAAATAATTAATAATTATTATAATTCACTCCCAAAGTACCATTTACCTTTGATCATGGGTAATATTGTTCTATATGTTCGCGTTTTTTCTTTCTTTTGATAAAAATGTAAGGGATAAGATTATTGTAAACAGAGACAAGCACAAAAATGCATATTATTTTTGCTGGATGAGATCAAAGAAAAATATAAAATGTGAAAATCGGTAGTGAGATGATAATTGTTGATAAAAAAAAACACTTTTTAAAACATTTTGGTAATTATTAAAATATATATTGATTTGATCTCTATCATTAATGATAAGCATTTTTGTCCGAATTGAACAAAATGAATATTCTATGAGAAGAAATGCGACGAACGATGATCGATTCATTGAAAATTATTATTGAAAGAAAAAATGATATATATATATATAGAGATATGAATTTTTATCACAAATTAATTTATTGGCTATATTTTGCATAAACGAAACTTTTCAAATAAAATAGCAAGCGGAAATGATGTTAAAAGTTAAATGAAACTCTTTTATTTCGATATTATTCGCGGAGAACAAAATATTCAATTTAGTCTGCAGAAAATCTCACATCGATATTTTGTACATATATTTTTTTTACCGACGAAATATCCATCAACAAAATTGAATATTTATTTTTTAACGCGTTTTTAGTACACTTATTGAATCGGTTTTTGCATTGAAAGATAGAAAAAGATTATCATCTTGTCCAATTAAAAAAATCCAGAAAGTGTGTTTATATATGAACCGGCTAGAATATTCGTGACCTAAAGAAATTTGCCAAAAAAAAAAACTGCAACGTGCCCATACATTTTTCATATGAACATGTTGCTCTTTTACTTTAACACATTTCCTGAGCTCACGAATATTCTAAGCGATTGATATATATTCAGTTTATTGAATCATCTTCAGTAGCTGTCTATTCCGATGCTTTGAATATGAGATTCATCAAGATCATCTTTGGCTTCACTCTAAAATTTGATTATATGAGTTTTTTTTGTTACAGTATGGGGTAATCGCAATGTATGGAGCAAAAAAAAGTGCCGATGAAAAATACATTTTCCATTCATGATTCAATTCAAAGTCTTCACACCTTTGTTTTGTTCAATAACCCTCTTTTCGGTCAAGTCTTCTTCTTTTGCATATTGACGAGTTATGTTGTTTAGCTGAAATTAAATGTCGTTTAGCTGAAATTTAATTTTCCTATATAAAACAAATGAAATAAAAATGCACTGTTTTTCCATCTGAATTGACGTATTCAAAAAATATTTGAATATTTATTCGTATTTTCCGGCAACAATCAAGTCATTGTTTTATGTTCGAATTTGGATGATGTTTCGAATTTAAGCATTGGCAATGGTAACTTCAACTTCCACTCCTGGTTCGATGTTGATTGATGTGATTTGTTTGACAACTTCGCTTGGTGAGTGCAAGTCAATGATACGCTTGTGAACGCGCATTTGGAAGCGATCCCAAGTTTTACTACCTTCACCACAAGGTGTTTTACGGGTGGTGATACGAAGAACCTTTGTTGGCCAACGTACTGGTCCCTTGACACGGAGTTTTTGCTTCTTGGCACCGGAAATCAAATCGGCACAGACTTTTTCCAATGAACGAACGTTGGTCGATGTCAATGTGATCCGAATACGATGAACGGTTGCGGATTCTGATTTTGGTTTTTCCAAATCTTTACCTTGAGTTGCCTACGAGAAAACAATGAAAAAAATCAATAAACACAATTTGAAATTACTAACAGTTCGAAATTGGCATGAGGTTTTTTTGTGTGGTTACAAAGTTAGGTTATGTTTATAAAATGTTAAAAAATAGTAATAATTTTGAATTTATGTCCAGAATTTTCACATTTTATTTCACTAAAATTATTTCCATCAATAATACTCACCATGGTTATTTAATTTCAATTAATTTCGGTCGAGATAACAATTATAAAGATTATAATTGAAAGCGCTGAACCTTCTTATTGAATTGCTACGAGCAAAATGGACGAGTCGATGACAGTTTCACATGGTTCTTACCTCTGCCTCGTGTTAAAGCATTGACACTACGACCGAAACGTATCGGGCAACACAAATTTAATATAAAGTATTTGCGATGAAATTTTACACGTTCTTTTATTCATTCAAGAGAGAATTCAAATTTATTTTCATCATATTTACAATACGGGTCGCCGATAGGCTTTCAAAACATTGTGATCGTAGAATGTATGAATCAAATGGTACATATATGTGAAAAAGAAGAATAAATTATCGTATTGTCCACAATACGGGGAGCAAATTGTCATAGAACCATTGTTACTGCTCGATTCCGACTCATTTTGTTGTTCGATTTTGATGATCATGTCATCGCGAATAAAATCGGTCTGCATTTCAAGTGGTCCAAACGCTTTATATGAATGATCCAAGCCCCATGCATTGATATGCACTTCCAATAGAAATTGATGAATTGCTATGCCACAAATTCGAAAACATTAATCAATCAACCAACAATATTGAGTGAATTTTTTATTTGTATTTACCTTCAATCGTTGCCAAGTACCATCTGGGACTGCCTCTTTGATGTCGCCAAAATTGTGACAGACGATTTTGCAACACAACCGTACGCAAACAATTGACACGCTTATCATTGAAAATGCTCTTACATTGATTCCATGTACTGTCAATGAAGACAGCCTTTTTTATTGGTAGATTTTCTAAATTATACGTGAAATGTTTACGACGGCCATTTGGTTCCTTTTCATTCATGACTTCGGTTAGACGATGTTTTAACAATGTGGTTTGATTTATTCCCCGAGGTAGATTTAGGTCGTCAAACGTTTGTAACCGAACATGATTATCGAATATCCCATCGACATGAATGGAATTATGTGTCGGAAATATCAAAACCTGGTCAATACGAATGTAATTTATTAAATTATTCGAAATTTTAAATGAAATTTTATAGTTACCGTTTCATCATCAGGACTATAATCAGGTATATCAGGGTATGTGTAAATGTTAACGTTGTCTGCAGCCAAAATAGCTGCATGGATTGCGGTCGATTTACCATCAATTTCTCTTTGATGTTTGATAATATCGATTTTGAGGGGCAGTTCAACCTTTGGCAATCGATTCTCTAGATCTTGAACGGGAACGTAACATGTGTAACAAAAGAATTTACGAGATTTCGAACATTTTGGACACGGACTTCGACTGTCCATGTCATACAAAAATGTATTATCATCAATTCGCATAAATTCAAAGGGATCACGATGACCAAATTTTTCACTTTTATTATCCGTTTCAATTGGCTCTTCTTCGGATCGAACTGCGTTCATATTTTCACGTAAATCAGTCATTTTCACAAATAATTTCAATCTTTTCCAAATGAATACCTAGCCAACTAAATTCTATGACAATAATTTGTTTGTGTACCAAAAACACGCGACAGCTAAATTTTAGAAATGAACCGGCTGTCAAATGTCATTGATTTGACAAAATTCAAACTCTAGACAATTTGAATATTTACCAATGAATATCATAAAATGTAGGAAAAAAAACTATGTAAAAATGTTTCGTTAATTGGAGATTTTTTTAACATTTAGCACACACAATGGGATATTAATTAATTAATTATTTAGGACATCCCGAGATTTCAGACTTTGTATTAAACCAAATGGCGCAAAATTTAAACTATGGCTTCAATAATATGAACTTATCTGTTTAAAATAATTGCAATGATTTAAAGACATTTTAAATGCGCCGAGTTTGAAAGAGAAAACTTAAATATAAACCGATTGGATATTTTCCAATAATTAAAAGTCACGAAACCAAATAAAAATGCAAAATGACAAAAACCAAACCACTTAATGTTTAAATGTGTGTCATACATAAAAGTGTTTGAATTTAATTGCAAATAAAATGTTATACTTTAAATCGATTTGTTCTTTATAAATATCCTGAATGAGGTCATTTCAAAATGAATATTTTCTTAAATGTATTTTCAATAAATGATTCCATTGAATCTTTCCGACCGAGAATTAGCATGACGTCAATTCTGTTGTATGAATGTAACAATAATCCTTCAAGACTGGTTTTGTGTCCAATTTCTTTCATGTATTGCACCACACTAGACATATATGTTGTGGTTAAATTGTGTGTCATTTATGAAACGGAACGTTAAATTGCGAATGACTTTGCTGAGTGAATAATTTGTACCCAGTAAATTCTTTTTTTAGGCTGTCGCTTCACATACATTTGAACATATTCACTCGCAAAATTATTTGGCGTTTATTTTGTTTTTTATCTGAATAACAACAATTCGTCGACAAAATGTGAGAGATATTTTTGAATGTGTTGTCAATGTGAGTAAACATATATGCTTCTTAGTTTAGATGCTTTTTTTCTTCTTCATGTTCACATACAATTTGTGATTATTCTGCGATTCGGCACAGACGAGTTAGCTCTCGTTTTAGCGTCGTCAAAGGGTCCGATCACGTTATTTTAACATACAGTTCAAGATCGTAAATCGGCGAATAATTACATTTTGCTGGCGCTGCATTGCATATCCACCTTAAAAGCATTGCAATTGAGTTCAAATTCTTAATACATAGGGAACTATGCAAAAAATTACATTGAATTATTGAAAAAAAAGCTTCAATCAAAAAAAATATTGTTGTTTAAAATTATTTTATTTTTTATTTTAATGGAATAAAAGTGTGTGACGACGCTTTTACTAACACTTCCGAATCGCTGAAAAAGATTTTTTGGTAAATCATGGTAAAGGTCTGTTAAAAAAACACCCATATAAGGATGGATTCAATTTAATGTGTCGTGTCTTAACCATATTCAAATTAACGGTAAAACATTTTAAGTGGAAAAGTGAATTAAATATTGTAAATCATTAGAATTAGCACATTTGAATTGTATAATAATCAGTCATGGATACATGGGGAGCATTGACCAATGCCACCTCAGTGATGTCACGAGATGACCTGAGCATCCGACGAAAAAATGGAATCGTAAGTCATTTGCCACAAATCTTTGAGTGAGTTTGAATGACCACCCAAATTGAAACGTACTGGACTCGAGAGAGAGAGAGAGAGAGAGAGAAATCGTTGATTTTGAACGTATCTTTTGATCTCATGTTTGATCTAAATCAAAGCCAATTCCAGTATTTAAATACATTAATCAAACTATCGGCGGTATAGACACTCATCTATTTAAATTACTTAACGATTGGAGTCACCATATGTTGTTGTCAAAAACAGATGAGTAACGTATGTCAAATCCGCATTCATCTTCCGCACCGATCGTTTTTCTTTTTATTTAACATGTGTTAACTATGAACAGAATACAAACAGAAGTTGAGCGAATCGTTGCGACGGATCACAATAGTCGACGTGAATATTTTCTTGCTCCAAACGCTAGCGAAAAGCTATTTTGGAATGGCCTAGCGAAAATGTGTGCGTTTTGAGACAGAGACAACACAATGCCGTGACTCTATGAACCGAAAAAAGAAAAAAAAACGAACAAAATGTGAAAATTGTTTGTATAGGTCTCCTCTTTTTTTAGCTATCCCGAGAAAACGCTCTATTGAATTAGTAGAACAAATTTTCTTTTGATTTTGTTTCAAATATCGGGAATTAGTTTCATAAAATTGATTTTCACGTCAAAAAAAAAAAAAAGGAATTTCTAACGATTTTATTTTTGTTTATTGTTTGATTAACGAAAAACCAATATCGTGTGTTCATTTTTCAAGCATATTTCCTCATTGTAAAATTTAGTAATTTAAAACGAACGTAAAACCATAATGGAAACTGATATTTGGGGTCAATTGGCATTAGAAGCTTCATCAGTTTATGTGACAGATGGTTCGAATGTGAAACGAAGCCCATTCGCAGACACGGTATTTCAAGTCACACAAAATATTTCTAGATATGAACCATATTGAATATTGCACAATTCACCAGATTTTTCACCATTATATCATACCATAACTCGTATTTATTGTTGTTGTTTTATGTGTGATTCTCTGAAAGCTTAACAAAATGTGTTCAAACAAAAAAATATTGAATTTCAATTGTTCGAAAATGTTCTGCATGATATTCATTCGGTTGATGTTATTTTAATTACAGACGATTGATAAGCTTCCCGATAAAGTTCTTTTGAACATTTTTTCGTATGTATCGCATCGTGAAATATGTCGAATGGCACGGGTGTGCCGTCGCTGGCGTCAAATGGCTTACGATACACGATTATGGCGAAATGTATCGTTGCGCCCTGAGGTGTCCGGTTTGCACGTTGGATCTCTCGATATGCTGTTGTCATTGATTTCGGTTCGATTTGGAGCCTCATTGCGTTACATTGAGCTGCCAATTGAGCTAATTACACACACAGTACTGCATGAATTGGCCGCTAAATGTCCAAATTTGACACATATGCTACTGGATTTTTCGACAGCTATGCAGTTACATGATTTCAGTGAAATGCAAGCCTTTCCCACCAAATTGCGCTACATGTGCATCTGTTTGTCAGAAGTTATCTTTATGGAAGGTTTTATGCGAAAAATTTACAACTTTATCAATGGTCTTGAGGTTTGTGTTACAAAATAACATATATACAGGGTGGGGCATATAATAGGCTCACTCTTAGGGGGTGGGAATTT
>NW_022197768.1:2416023-2466221 GCF_009176525.2 Contarinia nasturtii
AAATTCCCACCCCCTAAGAGTGAGCCTATTATATGCCCCACCCTGTAGATATATGCTTTTTATTTGGTAATGAAGTCAACATTTTTGCATTTTGCAACAGGTACTCCATTTGATTGGCACTTATGAAAAAGTCGAAGAAGAAGAAGAGGAAATCTACGAAGTCATAAATGTACACAAATTGAAATCAGCCACACCAAATCTCCGTGTCATCAATCTATTTGGCATAAATTTCATTGATGATTCACACATCGATGCTTTCAGCTCAAACTGCATTCAGGTATAAATCACAATGAATTCGATTTTGTTTTCGAATACATATTTTACACTTAATTTCATCTAGCTGGAATGCTTGGCGGTGAACTACTGTAACAAAGTGACTGGATCAACACTTAAAATGTTAATTCAACGTTCTAAGCGTCTAATGTGCCTCCTAATGAATGGAACAAGTAACACAATTTGCATGTTTTTTTTTTATATTGTGAAATTTAATTTGTATATTTGGATCGAAATAGGTCTCAAGTCGGAATACGTGATGCAAGTTGAGTGGGAAAAGTGTGCATTACAAGAATTGGATATCACCGCAACGGATTTATCAACTGAATGTCTTATTGATCTTCTAACTCGTATTCCAGCGTTGAAATTTTTGGCCGCCGGTCAAAATAATGGATTTAACGATTCGGTATTGAAAGCTTGGTCAGAAAGTGGCAAAACGGCACAAAGTCTCATCGCTTTAGATTTGGATTCATCAGATAATTTGACAGATGAGGGTATTCATAAATTCTTGCAACGACATGGACCACAATTACACGCTTGCGTACTGTCGGGAATGCCACATATCACCGATCAACTGTGGATGAGCGTCTTACCTATCCTGACAAATGTCAAGTGAGAACGCATCTCATTTATATTGATTGTTATCAAATGTGACTTAAATATTTATTTCAGAATCATTGTCATGGGAACAAATGAAAAAATTGGCGTTAATATTCATGTCGATCAATTGATGGATACGATCGCATCAAATTGTGCGAATTTGGAACGCTTGGAATTGAGGTGAACTACTACAATTCAATTAGCCCTAATAACTGTTATAATTATATCAATTTTATGTAGATGGGATCCAGAAAATCTTCGATTTTCGGACAAAAGTCAAAAGGCCATCGATTTATTCCGTGTGAAATGTTTGAAAATGAGATGCATGGTTTTGAGCGATGGACGTTATTATGAAACCGTTAAAGCGAATTTCGAACGGGCCGATCGTACCACGGTTGTTCGCACAACAACATGTTGCCGAGTGTCGGCATACCATTTGCTACGCAACTATGGCGATTTAGTTTTCAATTGATTAGTTTATTGTTACGTTTACTTTCTATACATGTTTTTGGTTGCTATCGAAACAAAACCTCCCACAAAAAAAGGTGAATGTCGACTTTTCGGTATTCTAAAAAACTGTATGGTTTTGTAAGAATTCAATTATTTTTGTCATCAAAAATATACAATTTAATAAATTCAAAATTATCACAAAAAATAGTTTTATGTCTACATCATTTTGGTCTTTTTACTATATATTGAAAATAGCGATAGCTGAATTGTAAATGCGTTGATGAAGATGTGTTGCTGTGTTGCTGGTTTGTGAGCGATTCTCTCTCTTCTTTTGAAAATATAATAAAATAAGTAATAAAACCTTTTTTCAGGTAGCTGTTTGGAATTATCTTTAGTTCGGAAAAATTGCCGACTTGAAATATGAATTTGTCTGCCTCGATGTAATATAATGTGTTAACCGGATTAACTTAGCATACATTTTGGACTTTTTAAACATTCATTAGCAAAATCATCTACACTGGTCTCATCCTCATAAAAAAAATTCGCCTTTTTAATGTGTATCTTATGGACTAAGAAAAGAATGGCTTACATTGAAGAGAATTGCTGTAATTTAATTACATGAAAAGAAAAGAGATGCACTTTATGTGAGCGTCTCATTAAACACATGATTGAAACATTTGGTGACTTGAGCCAAATGTTCTTTGAATATCTTTGTCTAATCTCGAAACATCAAAGACTAAAGTTTTGTACCAATATTCTCTGCATGAACATTGTTCATTGAAATATTCTAAAATTGGTAAATATTGTCGGTATCTATCACTTCGCAATTCTAGAAAAAATGATGGCACATAATTGAAAATTTCAGGAAAACGATATTCAGAAATGTTGTATAAAGAGATTAGATATTTTTGGAATTGGGACAGTTGTTACTCAGATCTCAAGCGTTTTAAGTCATTTTAAAATTTAAATAAAACTAAGGAAAAATAAGAAAAAGTGTTTTTTTTTATTTAATTGTTTTCGTGCTACAGAATCCGTCTTGTTTTGTCATTTTCTTACAACATGAAATTCATTGCGATTTTTTTATTTGCAACAATTGTTTCCATTCAAGCAAAACATTTATTTGATGATGAAAAAACAAAATTTTTCAATTCAGATAATTTTTTAAATACGATGGATTCCATTGTTTATGGATTTTATGATGATCGGATTAAAGTAATTCGGGAACATAATATCTTCGATTATCAAGGACTTATCGATGAAAAACAAAAGTACGTATATTTAACTTTCTATATTTTATTAAAAAAAATAATAATGTTTCAATGAAATGTTCAGAACATACTTAGAAAATTTGATGAAGGAAGTTCACTTATGTAATAATGACGCACGAAGAAAAATCAGTCAACAAAGAATACAATTCGCTGCTTTGGCACCTTTTGCTTCTACATTAACTCAACTTGATAAGTT
Source organism: Contarinia nasturtii (assembly GCF_009176525.2). Taxonomy (NCBI): domain Eukaryota; kingdom Metazoa; phylum Arthropoda; class Insecta; order Diptera; family Cecidomyiidae; genus Contarinia; species Contarinia nasturtii. The sequence goes on from NW_022197768.1 coordinate 2,418,811, forward strand.
CCCTGAAATGACGGTAAATAGTTTCATATTTTTAAATCCATTGTCTATTAATTTATCATTTTTATAACTAAGATCATCGATAGAATCCAAGACTACAATTCTGAAATCGAAGGTTTCTCAAAACTTCGCGAACATATTGAAAAACTCATTAGATCGTTAATTGTCCCATTGAACCTATTAAAAAGTAAGTTTTAAATAAACATTGAGATGGACTTTGGCCAAATTAATATCTCAATTGAAATACGTCTTTCTCTTTAGGCTGTAATGATAAGAGACACCTCTAATCAAACATATGTCCGAAGGTATACAAAATGCTACCGCTGAGGCGAATGATTTATTTGAAAATAAATTGTTTTATTACGCAGAGCCGGAAGAGATGTCAGATTTAGAGAGAAATATGAAACGTGACATAGAAAGTTCTAATGTAAGTGTTTTTTTCATTAAATTATAATGCGAAAAATTGTAAATTAATAGAAATTCTTTTGCTAGTTTTTGCTGCAAATTTTGGAGTCGATGACAATTATTGATGTTGAATGTCAAGTTAGACGAGATGATTTAATTACAAAAATGAACATTTACATAAATGCCTTAAACAATATTAAAAATACTACTATTAGAGAAATTACTATACACGTACATGTACACTTTTTTTTCATTTCATACAATATCGTTGAATCATTAATACTGGACAAATAAATTTTATCAGTTTTTTCGTAACTGCAATATCAGCTATGAAACTGGAGCATTTTTATTGGTTCTTTTCTGTAAATATCAAATTGCATTTGTGGCTTGATTTGTCGGCTACGAGTATAAAATATGCATATGTTTATAAAATATTATGACAATCATACCGAAAATCTTCACAAATGAATCATTAATGATGTGACTTGTTTTTGAATGAGTCATTCTCAATATACCTAGTTGAATTGAACATCATTGCTTGTAAACTACTTTGCTATCTAGATTTAATGTACGCTGAATGTGAACATTGCCATTTTTTTATGTATTGTATATATTCCGATTTTTGTTTTTGGTTATTGAAATTGTATAGTTTGATGACTAAACACTGTTTAGTAAACAGAAGTGAACCCAAACCCCTTTGGACGGTTGTGTAAATAAAAAAAAAACATAAACACTTTCCAGCATTCATATGAAATTAAATAACTTTGGACGGAGACAGTTGAATTTGATCGCTTGAAGTATTAACAAGATAAAGAAAAACCCTAAAATCAAAAGGAAACATTGTCAAAATGAAATTCGTACTAATTCTTTCGTTGGCAATAATTGTTTGCGCCTCACAGTCAGGCAATACTGAAAATCTAATAAAAATGTTTTTAGTTGAAAATAGAAAAAATTTGTTTGAATCAGCGAGAAACCAATTAAATTTGATGGATTCCCTTGTTTATGGATTTTATGATGATCGTATTAACGTAATTCTGGAACATAATATCAACGATTATCAAGGACTTATCGATGAAAAAACCAAGTACGTATATTTGAATTTTTATTTAATTTAAAAAATAATAATTTTTCAATGATTTCATTCAGAACGTATTTGGAAGATTTAGTGAAGGATGTACAGTCCTGTAATAATGACGCACGGACGAAAATCGACGAACAAAGAACAAAATTGGCCAATTTGGAAACAAAATTTAACTCAAAATCTGAACTTGATATGTTCTCTGAAGTGGAGGTAAATAGTTTGATATTTCTAATCAGATTGTCTATTAATTTATTACTTTTTTTATTAAGTTCATCATTAGATACGAAGACTTCGATTCTGAGAACGAAGATTTAGAAAAACTTTGCGAACATATTGATAAAGTTGTTAGATCGTTATCTATTCCATTGGATCTTTTAAAAAGTAAGTTTTAAATAACCATTGAGATCGAATTATCTCATTCGAAATGCATCTTTCTCTAAAGGCTGCATTGATAAAAGTTCTACGCCTGCAATCAAACAAATATCGGAAGGAATGCAAATAGCTAACATTGTGGTGATGATTTTAATTCAAAATCGAATCTGGATTTCGGCAAAGCCAGACGAGATAGAAGATTTGGACAAAAGATTGAATAGCGACATAGAAGGCTATAATGTGAGTGCTTTTTTTAATTTTTATCATATTGATAGGTATATTTTGAATTTCAATTGTTTTACCAGTTTCTTCGGTCAAGTCTCGGCCCCATGGGAATTACCGATGCTGAATGCCAAGTTAGACGCGATCATCTCTATGCAATTCTTGAAAACTACATGGTTAGTATAAGAAAGATTAAAGAAAAATATACTCACGAAATACGTGAGTGAAATTAACCGCACACTTAATTCAAGTTTTCTATCAAACAAATTCTATCGTAACGGCAATGTCAGCTATAAAATTGAAGCATTTTTAATGTTTTTCTTTTTTGAAAATATTAAATTACATTAGTACCTAATGAAGGGTCCGATGAAAAACAATTTGTTTTCAAATAAAGTTTTAAATTTTGTTGAAAGCGAACAGGGGTAATGTAGTCGTTTTTAATTTTACTGTATAGTATATAGCCACGATTTGTTGGCAGCAGACAATATATTTAGCTGTCGTCATCTGGATATTACAGCCCATCTGGATATCGTCAGCAGATGATACGAAGTGAAAACAATAGAAAAGATTGTTATATGTATATAAGCTTGTTAAATACTGGTACTACTATAACTATTGTTTTCACTTCGCATCATCTGCTGACGGTATCCAGATGAGCTGAAATATCCAGATAACGGCAGCTAAATATATTGTCTGGTTGGAAGTCTTGCAAATTTCAAAGAATATTGACTGTGTTTAGTCCAAAGTATGGTTCCATAAGATGTAAAAATTATAATGTTGAAATGAATGTGGAAAGATCTTAGATTTCAATATGGGAGGTATTTTATCCTTTTATAAGCCAAAATAAAGAGAAAGTAAATAAGAAACCATGTTTGTGTTAACAAATGATACAAATTTGAATAAAATTAATCAAAATAATAGTAATTATTGATAATTACTGAGAGCAGAGTCCAAAAGCTGATTTAAAATAAACAAAACAAAAATAAAAATCAACAAAACACGCAATAAATCTGACACATGAAAATATATAGCGTTTGAATTTCGCCTTGATTCGTATTGTGCAATAATAATACAGCGATGTGTCTATGCAATAACAGACACTTAAACTATATTTATCAGCAACACAAACATGATTTAATTCGACGCTTTAAATTAATCAGCAACATTTTCCTCCTATCTCATTCTCTGTTCAGTGCAATTCGACGTTTACATGATCTCACTATAGTTTAGAACAAGCCAACACAGTATTAATACGCAGTTCAAGTGATATACATCGTCATTATACTTAGCTGTTCTACTTGTTTTTTTCTTCTTCTTAATTTTATTCAAAATGTTGATTGAAATTGTTTTGTTTTGTGCGACTGTGCTGTTTTCATGCATTTTATATAAACTATATAAAGTTGATCGATTTCATTTTGAAAAACGAAATTTAAAATATCGACCACTATCGTACAGTTTGAGCAGTTTACCAAAATTTTTCATTCTAACAGCACCCGAAGCAGCCCAACGAACGTATACTGCATTTCCAAATGAATCGTGAGTGTTTAATCTGTGTGTTCTTCTCGTGTTTAATCTTAAACGGATATTTTCGATTTTTAATTTAATTTACAGAATATACGGTATCGTTGGTATTTCTGGTCCTGCGTATGTCGTTCGTGACCCAGAATTGGTAAAACAATTTACAATCAAAGATTTTGATTATTTCGAAGATCATTCCACATTGGTCGATGAACACAGTGACAAGCTCTGGGGAAATTCGCTGATTATGTTAAAAGGTAAAAAATGGCGCCAGATGAGAGCGACCTTGAGTCCGGCGTTCACTGGTACTAAAATGCGAAAAATGTACAAACTGGTGTCCGAATGCGTCGAAGAGGTTGTCAAACATTCAAAACAACGCAATGAAAAACTTGATGTTGAAGCAAAAGATCTATTCACTCGATATACCAATGATGTGATTGCATCATGCGCTTTTGGCCTAAAAATAAATTCGCTCATCGAACCAAATAATGAATTTTATTTGAATGCCAAAAAAGTTTCAAGTTTTAATAATCCAATTGCGGTGGCAAAAATGCTGTTGCATTTGATGTTACCAAATATAGCGCGGGCATTAAAAATTCGAATTGTGAATCCAACCATATTCAAAAGTATCATCTTAGATACGATGGAATTTCGACAGAAAAACAATATATTTCGTCCAGATATGATTAATATTATGATGCAAGTACGTGACGGAAGCTTAAAACATGACACTGAAGATGCAAAAGAGTCACCCGAAAATTTTTCAGTGGTTCAAGAGTCTGATGTGGGAAAGGCAACAGTGAATATCGCCTGGAACGACGATGAATTAGTCGCACAGTGTTTTATATTTCTCGTAGCAGGTTTTGAGACCACGTCAAATATCCTATCATTAATGGCCTATGAACTGGTTATTAATCAAGACGTGCAACAAGAATTGTATGAAGAAATCGCTGAAATGGATAAAAACCTTAACGGCAAACCAGTTGATTATGATGTATTGCAGAAATTGAAATATTTCGATCAAGTTGTGTCGGAGGTTTTACGAAAATATCCACCTCTTGCACAACCAGATCGCCTATGCGTCAAAGATTACGCATTTGACGATGGCAACAATTTGAAATTTACAATAAAAAAGGGATCCAGACTTTTTATGACCACCTATGGAATTCATCATGATCCAAAGTATTATCCAAATCCAGACAAATTTGACCCGGAGAGATTTAATGATGAAAACAAAGGAAGTATAAAATCGGGAACATATCTTCCATTCGGAATTGGACCGCGCAATTGTATTGGTAAAGTAGAATATTTATGACCTATTTTTGGTGTCAACGATTTGTATAAAATATTTTTTTAATCATTTAGGTTCCCGTTTCGCTTTAATGGAGATAAAAGCCATTTTTTATCATCTACTTTTGAATTATTCTTTGGAGGCGAATGAGAAAACCGAAATACCATTGCAATTAAAACGAACTCCCATTACACCGTGTGCTCGAAATGGAGTACACTTGCGACTTAAACCACGCATCACATAAAACTTATGATATTACTTTAATTGAATGTTTGCTAAAAATAAAAGTTCGAGTACTTCTAATAAATAAGCTTTATTTTCCAATGTTCACATTTAGCACGAAATAGCACTGTCTCGATTATGATCGTAAATATGTATTTTAATATCGGAATGTCCAGACTCTTTCAACGCTGGCACAAGATTATCTACCAGCCAATCGGCATGATTATCGGCCTCCGGTTCATTACCAGTTGATATACCCCAAATGTTCATACCGTCATAGTTCATCATTTGATAGTAAGCGGGTATCAATTGATTATCAGTTTTGCAATACCATTGATGATTTTGTTTCATCCAAATTGGAGGCGACCACGAAGCACCCAACAATAAAATATCAATACCGTTTCCTCGAATTTGTTGCATTTCTTTAATTGCAGCATTACGGATTGTATCGCGTTCATTTAATTTTGTGAAGTTCAAAAGTTGCAAATCATTATCTGAATCCATCACATACGTCCATTTTTCGAGATAAAAATCTGAGCAACCAATTGGTATTCGTAACATATTATGTCCGATGCCGGTTGCCGTTGAAAAATAGCTTTCGTAAAAATGTTCATTCAGTTTTGGCGAAAATCTACTTTTCACTTACTATTTCGTAGTTTTTTTTATAAAAGAAATTTTATCCATACTGCATATTGTAACAAAATACGAACCAGTTCAATTATGGATGATAGTATCTCTTATGATAGGACTTTGGTAATTTACTTTTTTCTCTAGAAATCATATTTTTGTTCTTCTTACTTGTTTTTTATATCGAGGAATCATTCGAGCATCTCGTCTGCATGGTAGACACGTTGTCCAAGCACATTGGATTTAAAAGCGTAAGAGCCAAGAATTCGCGATTTACCCCCACAAAATGAATTACAACAAGTTTTAACATTTAATACTGTTACATTTATTACAAATATATTTCACAATTAGACATTTAGTTTGTTTTTTTGGTCTTGGTTTTCTTCAATTTTTTTTTCTCAACATAGATTTGTATTCTTTTGTTTACATTTAACACATTTATTTATGGCTACGGAATCAATTTCATCGAGTTCTTATTTCATCTTTTTTGTGCTTTGGCACATAATTTCCATTTAGCAATATCAAAAAAAAGCATTTCTTCTGATGGTTTTTGCTAAAATATCGTGAGCTTCACAAAACATTGATGTCTTAATATTATTAAATATATGAATTTTGATTTTTTTTGTTAATTTTGTTGTTTTTTTTTTCTTTGTTAAGTATTATATAGAATTGTATATTTGACTGTATAATTTAGTAGTTTTCTTTAGTTTTTATCTGTATATAAATTCTAAAATTTCACATTGATATTCACGATTAAATTTTATTTTGGTTTTATTTATCTCTCTATGGTGATTCCATTAAATAAATATTTGTTGTTGTTTTTTTTGCGTGCATATCAGTTAAGATTCTTTTTAGTTGTTGATAACATTCAATGTGTTAGCTTTATATGTAATAATTTATGTTTATGTCGAATCAATGTTTTCGTTTTGTATTTGTATTGTTTGTATTTTTATGCTAGCTTTCTTAGTGCCGATTTATCAAAATTACAAATTGAGTTAAGTAGCGCAGAGCGATTTTCACCGGTTTCTTGTCGATTTGGCGATTCCGTTACATTCGACATCGAGGTAGATGCAGCTGATGCTACTGTACTACTTATATTACCTGCATGTGTATGGTCGCACGCACGCATACAATTTGAAAAGTTTAAAAATAATATGTTAGAAATACAAAATCGATGACCATACAAAATCGGCAAAATGGTATGAGAAAATGAAAATGTCATTTGATATGATAGCAAGCATAAAAACGTTTCGTGTTCAGATATGTCAATGGTTTTTAGTTTGTTTCTTTTTTTTACTGACCCGTATTTACGGACACGGAACTGTCGGATCGTGGCATAACAGTTGGTGTTGGATTTGGCACCGAATTTAGTTGTAATGAATTTTGTTGTCGCAATTTTGATTGTTTTTGCTCGGCTTTCTAAACATTTCAAATGTGAAACAAAAACGAAATTAAAAACAAAACCCAAAAAACATAATAATTAACTAGAATGACGACTACTTACAGCTTTCTGATGCTTAATTTTCCGTTTTTCCTCTTCAGAACTCATGAGTTCTTGAACTCTGACTAGCCTTTTTTGATTTTTCACCTGATTTTAAGAAAATAATTAACAATTAATATTAACATACCATCAAATTTAAAGGCCATAATGCTTGTGTTCAGTTTTCACTTACAGATTTTTGTTCATCGCGAAGACGTTGTTCGGTTTTTTGTGCAGCAATTTTAATGTGTTCTTTGGCATTATTGGTTAATTTAAGTGTGTGTTTGGTGGCATCATTTCCGCTCATGTATTGCTCGTGGAATTTTGGTACGTTTTCATGCCAGAACGGATGTTGAACCAGACGCTCCAAACTCGGTAAACCAACTTTACAAGCATCTTTCGATAATATCGATTCGAGTAGCTCTTCTGCAACAACACAATTGAGACAAATGAAAATAAACACAAAATTTAATTGAAATTGATTGAATTTGTGTACATCGATTGGTGTACGATTTATGTTGATTACGTACTCAATGTTTCCGATGTGCATTCAATGGGTTGACGAATGATTGACTCTTGGAGTGGATAACCGAATGTAAGCTCGTATAAAAGATGTCCAAAGCTATACACATCGATCAATTCATATGTGTTAATTTTGCTGTGTTGTACGAAAAACGGACGATAAAATGATGAAACGCCAAGAACGAAATTCTCAATGTCAACCAAACGTGCAACTCCATCAGCAATTATCACATTACCAGCATGTACGTGACCTTAATACGGTGCGAAAATAAATTAACCAAATGAAAAAAAGAAAAGAGTGTGAAAATGAATTTATGTTCAATTATGCGTTTCAATAACAAACCATGAACTTACCACAAGGAATTCCTTTGGAATGTAGAAAAAGCAGTGCTTCCAAAATTTGTCGACCATAAATGGCAATGTCTTTTATTGACATTGGTCCGCGGCAACGTCCAATTGGATTGCCATACTTTTGTAAAAATGGATTTTTTGGCGATGTTCCATATAGCAAATCCTTTAGGCTTCCTTTCGAATAGAAATTCCGTATAAATAAAGCGCCACTGTCATTGCTTGCCATATATTCGATTGGCATTATGAACGGATGTTGTATGGTGGTTAACATTTTAAGTGTAGCATGAATTTCTTTTTCGTCGATATATTTGTCTGGACCGTATTCACTCCAGGCCAATGTTAAAAATTCAACACCATCCAAACATTTTGGTTGATTTTCCAGTGATAAACTGGCCGCTGTCGATAATAATTTTGCATGCGATTGTGAACTCGATTTGGTCAATGTATGTTTACTTGTGTGACCGCCACTACTGCCGCTGCCACTTGTTTGTGCTGTTGAAGTGTTTGCATTTAATTTTTGTGTCACTTTAAAAAAATGCTTGCGAATGCGCCATCCAATTAGGCCTAAACTTTGGCCAAGCGTATATGCACCTTCGGTGCGCAAACATAATGCCGCATTTTGGACCGCAATATCGTGGAATGATTGATTATAACTTTCCGGATCCACAAATTTCTTTGCCGGAAGCGATGATGCCAGTATTGGATTCATTAGTACAATGTTTATATAATTTTGCAAAGCCAGTCGTCTTTCAGCTATGAACTCTGGGCGCATATTACCTAATTACACACACACACACCATTTCATATAGTTTGGAAAAGAGTAAAACAAAATCAACACAATATTCGCTTAACAATTTTAGTTTCACATTAGTTTGGCATTGAACACTTTTCAATTCTAAATGTAAATTATTCGACACACAAAACTTTGTAACTTTTTAACTACTTTTCCAAATGGTTATGCACACAACAACTTACCAACAATTTTCTTTCCAGGTAACGGTAGGTCAATACCGGATATTTGTAGTTCTTTATGCAATGCCACAAATTCATTGTATCTTCTCAATACTCGCCATGTATTTTCTTTCGAAATACCTCTTTGCACTCGAAGCACATATTCCTTTAATGAAAATGATAAAATAGACAAAAGCACAACCAAGTTTTACTAAAAATATGATCGCAGGACAATAAACAGAGGGTGGAAAAAACACTCGAAATAAATATCAACACGCATATCATTTACGATGGCATTCTCAATCAAAAAAGAAGAACTGAAAACTATTTATACATTTGAATCATTAAATCTTCTGACGCATTTGAAAGCATAATGGAATTCTTAATTGAATCTATTTCGTTGACGCAATTAGTTTTGGTTTTAATTATGGTTCTTTGGTTTATTTCATCAAGTACGTAGAACACGATCTAATGTCTAATGCATAAAGGCTTTATTAGATTATGTCTTTTTCTTTCACCCGATAAAATGCTGTGATTTTGTTTTTTTTCACTTTGTGTTTGGGGCGAGTCGTGTGATTATTAAATGCATTGATCCGATACGGTCACTTTTTTTCACATAATTTCTAAGTTATCGTTGGTTTTCTTTTCATTTTTATATAATAATCGGAACAACAATAACAACACAAGTGATTCTGCTTACCGTGTGTCCGTTGACCTTTTGCGCTGTTTCAATGGTACATATTAAATTGTGTGTATCATCTAATGTTGATTTTTGTTTGAATTTTCTTTCGAATATAGCCATACATAAAAGATGCTACATTGTTGAAATTCAATTACAGGCCGAAACATCGTCCGAATACAAATTAAAAAAAAAAACATAAACAAAATCAAATAATAATAAATAATCAAATCATATGAAAATGAGAAGCAATTAAAATCAGAAGTAACGAACCAAAATAACGAAAATTGGGAGTAAATAATGTGTTGTAGTTTGCCAAAAACAAAAAAATAAATAAATTTGGAATTTTTTTTACAGATAGAAAGCGAATACAAATACGACGAAATACACAATATCGTTGCGAATTAAAATTGATCCAGTGCGAAAATTTTCTTCCGTGATTTTCCCCCTTCCTCTCTTCGTTTTTCTTTTTGTTTGGCAAAAAATACACACAGTTTATTTTGCACTGTTTCTGTTGTGTGCAACTATTTTTTTTTTCGTGTATATATCAAACGTATTGATTTTTCCTTCAATTCAGCAAGTGCCACTGCTGTGTGCTTCACACGTTACTGTTGCTGATGTTTTTGCTTATACTGGTATCGTTGTGGTTGTAAATACTGTTTTTGCTTCTTCAATGTGGATATTTATTTTGGTGTTTCAAGTAGTAAAATTGTCAAAACCGCTGGTTTGACAACACTATTTACTACACGCACAAGCAAAACCATGACATTTTACCTCATACCATAGTGTGATTGGCATGGTTCACACGTACAATGACATTAATCGCCGCTTACACTTTAAATTCATATTTTAAACATCGAAAATATTTACATTTTGTCAAAAATCCATGTATAACATATAAAAAGTTAAGTTCTTTCATTTCTATTGCATAAGTTTTGCCATTTCATTTGAGCTGATAAACATATTTGAGTAATATGAATGCCGATTTCATTGAACGATTCATTGAGATATGAAATATTTTTTATTATTGATCAGTTCAGTGGCTCATATAGATATTTCTTCTTTATGATTGATTTTCATCGGATGATTAGTTGACTCAGTAAACAATTGGAATCATTTAAATGCATTAAATCTGTTTTATTTTTAATCATGTCTTGAAAATCAGAATATTTCTTATCAATAAATGTGAATCGAAAGACATGTCAGAGCTGCTGTTGTTGTTTTTTTATTGTTTCAATCATTCGAGTGATGTCGATGTCAAAACGGTACATACACACAATGCAGAAGCGAAATTATGACATTTCGCCATGTTCATTAAGCAATGTATGTTAGGAATCGTTTACACGTACAGTAAATAGCCGATGCGTTGGAATGCCGCCTAACCATTTTATTAACAAAAAAAAAAAAACATAATTTTTCCAGCACCGATTTCTTTTTCATTTTATTCAAATTAATTGGTTTAATGAGTGCAATAAATTTTATGTGTAAAAAAAAAATTCATTCAAAGAGAATGAATGAGCGTGTGAATGCATTGGTCAGAGATAAAGGCGGCTTGTTATTGTTCACATTATAAAATGTCATATTTTGTGTGTATGTGTGTGTGTGTGGTGTAAATGTCTATTACCATTTGAAATGATTATGTCAGCGCGCTTCGATGCAAGTGTTGTATGTGTGTGTGTTTGTAAACGATAGCCATCTCTCGGTTCGGTGATTATGTATGCATTGGCAGTTGGAGGCGCTGCAAACGTTAATTCAGCCAAACGCACGCACTCACACGCGAACACATACACATAGAAATGTAAATACAAGAGAAACATTGAAAACTTACAGCATATGCTACGCTCACAAACGCATCACAAGTCTGACATCTTAGTTTTTACCATTTTCTAAATTCTCTCGATTGTGTGACAACTTCTTTTTTTGTTTCTCCACATTTTCATGCACGTAGATAAATCCGATTGAATCGAAAAAAAATTTTTTTTTTTCTGTATTAATAAAAGTTTATTGTTTTTTCGGTAGATTAATAAATTAAAAACAAATAACAACAAAATGGAAACGATAAATAACAAGTTGATTAAGTGAAGTTCAGAATGTAAAGCGCATGAAAATGTTTCAATAATACGATATCTTGACGACTTTTAACAATTGAGCTCACCAATATTTCCTTTGGCATTTTCTCCTCAATCTTTTTTTTTTGTATTAGCCTTCTTTGGTTTGGGTTCAATTAGTGTACATATAGTTTGTCTAGCATTAAAACAATAAAAAAAAAAATAATATTGTATAGCGTATACGTGTTTAATGTGTATTTGTGATTTCGGGCAAAATTATTGCTATTACTTACGTCGCCGTTGCTCGTATGTGTGTTGCGAAATTTTAATGCCTATTTTAAAAAAAGGTAAAAAATTTTTTTTTATTCAAATAAAAGAAAATTGATATTTACAGAAATTGATCAGAGTGAACATTAGAAGTGCGGTTGCGTGACCATTGAAATGATTAGTTGATGCAAATGTGAAATTTACTCTCTCAATTGTCCGATTGTGTCGATGATATTCCAATGAACATTTTCCCCATTTTACTCATTAAAAATCTCTTGTGTTCAGTGTATGTGCGATAGTGTGTTTCGTACAATTTTTTTTATTACTCTTCGCGTTTTTGGTTCAAATCAATGATGTTAGATGGTATTATGTATTAGGCTTAATGGGTTGGTATGCCACCATTCATTACATTTACATATTTTATTTTTCTCTTTCTCTCTCACTCTCTTCGTTTTGTGTTTTATATGTGATTCGTTTCGATTGTGCGTTAATGTTAAAACTCGACAAAACTCGATATGATTGGTATCGTGTTCTAATAGAAATATATCATCATCTATGATCAATATCAATTTAATCGGTTGAAAATTCATTTTTTTTCTCTTTCTGCTGTTTCATTGTTTCACAAATTTGGAAATCGGAATATCCTCACTATATGTGTATGTGTTAATGTATGCGTGTGTTTTTTTTTCTCTCCTAAATTCTGATTAATAGAATTTCTTTCTTTTTTAAATGTGAATAATGCAAAAATTGAAGACCCGATAAAGTGATGTGTTTGCATTTTTTTCTCTTAAAGTTTAATATTTACTGAAATGTATTTTTAATGTTTTGTTGTTTTTTTTTTCTCTCTGGTCATTATTGCAGTGAGTTTTCGTAAAACAATTTCAACAGCAAAAATAGCATAAACAACTTATTTTGAAAAAACGAAATAGAACAACATACACAAAAAATAGACATAAAAATTGAGCGTAAGAAGTTAGAGAAATTCCAATCATGGAAAAAATGGAAGTGGACGACGTGGTGGATTTGAGCATGGGAAGAGATTCGGCGGTTTCTCTATCAAATGCAACAGTACGTGATTTGAGGGCATTAACTCAGAATGCCGGCTTGACTATCACACCGGCTCCACCATCCGTCAATAATGGTATGTTCACTAGCGAACCATCTATCGCTTTTTGTTTTTGAATCAAATCAAAATTTAAATTTACTGACGCACGTTTTATTTATCTGACATCGAAAAAAAAAACAACAACAACAATACAGAGCCATACAGTAGACGCGTATTACGGCCAAGAACTGAACCAAAATCATATGCCGAAGCACCTGATATAGTTTTACTGCCAGCCAAAATAAATGGCCGCCAACAAAACGGCAACATTGACTCGGATACAGATGATGAGGAAATGCCACCTATTATTGCAATTAAGGTAAATAAATTGAAAAGAGAACGCAGATATGCGCGCATCATCACAAATATAGTATAAATATTGATTGTTTTTCTTTGTGATTGTTCGTTTGTGTTTCGCCAACCATTGTTTTTGGTTTGGCAGGAATTATCTGCGGCTGAAATATGGGAGCGAGATAGAGGACTGAGAAAATTGAGAGAAGAACTGAGAAATGAAGAGACCAAATTGGTTTTATTAAAGAAGCTGAAGCAATCACAACAAGTGATGAAAGAGAATTTAATTGTAACACACACAAATGCTTCAAATAGTTCGAATCCAATAGTTGAGATTCCGGCCGCTTTGTCACTTTCATCCAAAGGTTCATTAAGTGTTACACCTGCACCACCACCTTCGTCTTCAAATCTTCAAATTACAGCTCATTCAAAATCCAACCGAAATTCATCTCCTTTGATTAGGTAAACAAAGCGAAAACAATTCCATGACTTTTTCTTATTTATTTTACAATGCACAATATAAAATCCATTTGGAAATTCGATTTGCAGACAAACGGCTAGTAGCAGCGGAAATTCAAGAGCAAGTGTAAATGCTTTACCACCAACTCGTTCATCATTGCCAGGCGGCGCCACATTAACGCCAGGTAAATTCAATTGTATAAATTCAAACCAAATGTTAAATATTTACATTTGACACACACACACACACACACACACAAAGAGCAAATTTAAAGGTATATTTTTTTTTGCTTTTATAGGAGGACCACCATCGCATCGATCATCATATGGACAAACTCGAACTGGTACTAATTTGACAATAACGCCATCTGTAACTATCACACCAACAACGGTTCCGCCAAGAAAAGATGTTATGGTAAGATTTAATTCGTTACTTCGATTTACATGACAAAAATGAAATGCAATTTAATTTTTTCATCTCATTAGCAAATTAATCTATTGGACAATGCCTCAAAATTGAATCAAGTAAGCAGTTCAGTTTCAATAACTCCGGCCCCACCGCATATATCCAACAACGATCAGCTGAGCAAGGTAAGTTCAATGAACTGAATTTTGTTTATGCACATACACTCCCTCTCTATATAGCGAATTATCTACTAAATGCTTTTATGTTTACATGTTTTTTTTTGTTTGTATCTTTGTGATTATCAATTTTGTTCGTTTCGTTAGAATGACCGATCGAGTTCTCGAGAAGAGGCTCAAACGCCGGCTCAACGTCAAGCGGCTGCAAAATTAGCATTGCGCAAACAATTAGAAAAGACTTTGTTACAAATTCCACCACCAAAACCACCACCACCAGAAATGAACTTCATTCCAAATCCAAGCAACACGGAATTTGTGTATTTGCTTGGTTTGGAAACGGTTGTCGACTATCTGACAAAAGATAAAAGTTCACAGCCACCAATTCAACAACCATACCGTTGTTCGCAATGTAAAATTGACTTTACGCCACTATGGAAATGGGAAAAACAAGGCAAAACTGTCAATGCTACCTTTACAAATGCACCAAGTAAGTGTCTTATCAAAATCAATCACAATGAGACTATTAATGATTGTGTTAATTATTCTTTATTCAAAATGCTTTTTGCTTTCTCATCCACCAGTTGGCAAAGATTCAAAGATTATATGTGAGCAATGTGTTACGACGAATGTTAAGAAAGCACTGAAGGCTGAACATACGAATCGACTGAAAACAGCATTTGTCAAAGCACTGCAACAAGAGCAAGAGATCGAACAACGTTTGGCAACGCAAAGCAGTCCCTCACCCACATCACATTCATCGCATTCGTTCACACAATCACCGTCTGTAACGGCAACACCGGTTACAATAACACCACATCCGGCTCCAGCTAAATCACAAACACCCACACAACGACCGACGCCACCTCTGCCACTTCCAAGCAAATCGGCCACACCGCCAACATCAAGGTACAATACACATTTTCCGATGATTTAAATTTCGTTGTCACTTGAAGTGGAAAAATAATTAATTTGCATCGGTGTTTCATTTTCATTTCTATTTCATTTCAGACCGTCACGATCACAACAGCAATCTTCTTCACAACAATCTGCAATTCAACAAGCTTCGTTGGCGCAATCATCGTCATCATCATTGCAACAGCAGCAGCAACAACAACAGCAGCAACAACAGCAGCAACAGCAACAACAACAATTACAACAAAATGAGGCTGCAAGTACGGCTGCTGCGGCTGCCCAACTGAATGCTCTGGCCAATCTTGGTTTGCAGGTACTTTTTAAAACTCACGTCTTATCTTTTTCTTTTTATTTCAAAATGACGAGCAAATGGACCTGTTGACTTGATTAAGTCAAACGGAATAATTCAAGCTCTCTTAACGATCTATCAAGCAGTGAACGGTTTTAAAATGTAAAATCAATTTGGGATGATTTTTAATACTATATTTTTAAAAAAAATTCAGGTTGGAAATATTGGTGCTCTAGCTGGTTTAGGTCAATTAGGCGGTCTTGGCTTAGGAAATTTGGGCAGTCTTGCCGGACTCGGTAACTTAAGTAACACACAAGCAGCACAAGCTGCACAGGCTCAACTTGCAATGGCAACACTACAACAACAATTTCTACGTAAATAATTCACTAAAATTTTTTTGCTTGATCGTTTTTTATCAAAATAATATTTGTTAATCATTTGGTTTTTTATTCATCTAGGTTTGCAACAAGGAATGGGCGCCGGAAACAATGCTAATGCGGCTGCGGCGGCTGCTGTAAATGCTCAATTATTGGGCCAATTCAGTCCAATCCATCAGTACATGTATCAATTACAAATGGCACAAGCTCTTGGAAAGAAGTCATGTAAGTCTCTAAAACCGTTTAAAAAAATGCAAAGATACGATTTTGACAACATTGTTTTTTTTTTTTTTTCAATTTCCAATAGCCTCGTCCAAAAACAATGCGCCCAATTTTGATATTCGAACATTGGCCGAATTTCAGCGTCAAGTTTTATTAAATGAATTAGCGCAACACCAGCAACAACCATCGGGTTCAAGCAGTCGCCAAAACAACTGGAAACCATAACCATTTGGTGTGACATAGAATTGATATTCTAAAAGCATCAAATTAAAAATCATTTTACTGCAATAGTCTTAACGAAACAACAAAGTTTATTTAAACAAAAAAAAAAAAAACGAAGAAAGAAACAAAAAACAGAAATAGTAAGTGACCAAAATCATTGCTCGAAAATATATGATTTTAAACCTTTTTTTTTATCTATCGAGAGAAGAAGAAAATGGGAGATTGTAGAAAAAAATCAATTCTTTTTTGTTCACATTATTATATTTAAATTTCCACAGAGAAGAAGAGGGAATAGAAATAATTTTTAGGAATAATTATAATAACCAAGGCATGTGTACAAAACAAAAACAAACAAACAAAATATTCAATACACATAATATGTCGACTTATCTCATGAATTTTGTACATAAATGAATAAAAAAAATAGTTTTTTTTTTGGTGAGAGAATAAGTCCCATACACTATGACATTTTTATGGAATACACAGTGAAATGTTGTGGAATGCACGCACGATTTTCAGTGAATTTTCGTATTCCACTTTTACGTAATTGTTCACTGTTTGACATACATGCAAAAAAAATTCTCTGTAGAAAATTAAAGAAATGTTGACGAAAAATTTTATTGACGAAAAAAAAATATCAAAAAGAAGATTGAATCAATTGATAAAACTATTTTATAAATTTAGGACAAACGCAGATAGTATGTGGAAAGAAAACTGACGAAAAAAATTGTTTGAATTTCATATGGTGCATACCATATACAAGCGAGAGTATCCTGATCTGAGATGGTTTATTAATGAAAGCAAACAAATAAAAAAATGAGCATAATTTTAAAGAGAAATATAAACATATAGTTCACATTCATTCTGTATCTCTCACATACAATCACACATTAAACGATTTGTACCACTCGCACGATAAGTACAGCCTTGCATAAAATATTTAATTGTATAACAGTGGTGCGTTGCGTTTTTGCTCAATTTCGCAATGGAAATAAATTTTCTTTGATAATTGTAATATTTAATTTTTGCCTTCTTCAAATTCAACAAATTGATTGGCGTAGTGATACCATATATATATATTTTTTTTCTTGATATGCAAACGACAAAATCAATTGACATTTTGAATGAGTTTGTTTTCGGTATCGATTACTGTCTAAATGAGGTTGTAAATCACTAAATGCATTGAAATAATAATTATAATATTGATTTAAAAAAAAAAACAACAACAACAACAACAAAAATTTTCAAAAAATAAAACACAAAAAAATTATAGTAAAAAAATATTTAACTTAAGTAGGTGTATAAGATTTGCCGATATATATAAATATATATATATAAGCTAAAACAATAACTAAAATCAAATAAATAAAAAAAAACCGTAAATTAATTTCGACCGCTATCTCTCGCCACTCCCCCTTCTATCCCTCTCTATCTCCATCACCTATTGACCTATCTTTTTCTTATGTGAAACGCACTTCGGAAAATAGGCGATTAAAATAATGATATAAATATAAATAATATATATGTATATGTATAATGGACACATTTTCACCGCCACAACCACAACCAACACATACAATAGATACATAATTCTCGTAGAATTTAACGAAAGGAAAAAAAAAAACATTTTTAAACATCCTCAAAGTTCATAGTTCGTATAACATAGACATGTTTTTTTTTCGTCAAATGATGCACCCTTTTTTTGATAAATTGATGTTTAGCATTTAAGTGAACAATTTAGAATATAAATGTTTATACCATTTTGTGAATTGTTTTATTCTTTTTTCTTGGTATGTCCTTGAATTTTGAGTATTTGGATCGCCCGCACAACGAATCATGCAAATGTTGGTGTGTTTCGATTTCGGTTGATATTGTCTTTTTTGTTAATCAGCTTGGTTCCTTATTGCGAAGATGATTTGGGGGGTCGATTTTTAACCACTTCAATAAATCTGGATCTGAATATTTATTTCATCAATCATATATTTTTATGGTAATGAGAAATAAAAGGCCGAGTCTTGAATTTTTTTAAATTTTCCTTTATTATGCTAAATTTATTTTTTTTTACAAATAAATAGTTTCTGTCTTATTTACTTCTAATATTCTTTTTTCTTTTAAATTTTATTTTTAAATGTCATCTTTTATTTTTTTTTGTTATCTTTTGGTAAAGCTAGATAGAACCATTTGTTGTGTTTTTTTCCTCTTTCTTTCCCTCAATCTGTCTTCATATTCAGTTTTTAGGTTTCAATAATTACTTAGCTTGCGCCTCCTACAGAATACAATTTAAACATATAATCTTTAATATATGTATGTTTTTTTAGTGGTTAATGCATATAGATTCATATATTTTAGGAGTTTTATCGTGGTAGATTTTTTTAAGCTTATTTTTTTTAAGTTTTCTGTTGTTTTTGTAGTGTTTTGTGTGTGTGTGTGTGTGTGTGTGTATGTTTGTGTGTGAGTTACTTTCATTGATTTTCTCTTGGTTTGTTGTTTGTTTGTTTGGAGTGTGAGCAGAAATAAAGTACGTAACGTTATTTAGCTGAAAGTAATGCGAAACGGATTGAATGTAGATGAAGTTTTTTATCTGGGTGTTCGATTATTTTTATTAAAGTTTGGATTAACGTGCGATGGTCTCGGTCCTACTGTATGTGGACGGGCTGCTGCTGGATAACCTATATACATTGAAAATGCATTTTAAATGAATGTCAAAATGTCATATAGATAAAAAAAACTAGATTTCAATGTTTCGTTATTTACCTGTTAGCATCATATTCATCGTTGGATAAATTCCAGTTATAGGCGGCAGTGATTGTCTTATATCATTTTGCTGAGCCTTATTCGGAAATGCCATTGACTGTGTAACAAAAGAGACACGTGTATTTTTGAATAAATTGTATCTAAATTCAATTTCTTCTAAACATACATGAGCAATATAAGTTTTTCCAAATTTTATATACATTCCCGAATGTGGATTGTATGCAAATGGTTCACCGCACAATGCAGACGACGGCGATCCCAATGAGTCTGAATTTGTATTTGCAATGTCGCCATGATACATGCGAACCTAATGATGACATACATTGAAGAGAAATTAACATGATAAATACATGTTCAACATGGTTGAATGTAGAATAAATAAAAGAATGGAAGATTACTTGTTTTGGTTTTGTTGAGCTAACCTAAGGGGTTCATAAAACAAATGAAATGAACGATTAATCAAAAAAATAATTTGTACATATTAGAATTAATGTATGAACGTGAGAAAGAATCGATAAGAATTATTAAATAGAAAAGCAATTTTTAAGTGAATTGCTCGTTGAGCTTACCACTCTTGGCCCAATATTCGGTTGAATTCCAGTTTGACTCATTATCGATGTGTTTACAGTGCCTATGACAAAAGAAAAATCACAAAAACAACATGCACATTAATTTTATGATGTTCAATTTCAATGAGAATGAGCACATAGAAAAGGTAAAAAAAGAAAACTCACTGCGTCGATTTGTTTGGCGATACTCACCGCTTACGTACGATGAAGTGGTTTGTATTTGTTGCTGTTATGAAAATTTTAAAATGTGATAAAAAAATTATGCATATTCATAAGTCACTGCTATCGTTTGTGTTAAATTTCTGTTTTTTTTTTTTTTTTTTAATTTTTATTTGTTTTTTTTTTTTTGCTGTATATTTTTGATGTTGTTTGTTGCTATGCTAAATAGTTTACCTGTTGATGATGATTTTGTGAATGATGTTGATCACTTGAGATGATGCTATTCGGTGAATTATTACCTAGTCATATGGAAATGAATGGAAAATAATCAATAAGTAATGGAATTTATGGAAAAAGAATAATATTACTTTCGGTTGAATTTGTACTCGGCGTATTTCGGTTACTGGCATTTCGACGCAAATCCAATGGTTTTGGACGAGGAGCACGCGTTCGGTCAAAATGATTATGTACATTGCTTAGCGTTGGCAATGTTGCGATTAATGGTTTATTATGATTTATTGGCCTCTTTTCGGAGTGTTCAATGTTTGGTGCGGATGAGCCTTGAAAAGCAAAATGAGATAGAAATGTTTTAAGTATTTTATTGGTTTTGTTCATTTTTCTCCTAGGTTTTCATCTTCATTGTTCACTTACTATTTTGTGTGCTATTGGAGCGATTATATGCAGGCGTCATGTTTTCATTGTGATGATGACCCGCACCACTAGTAAAAATATGAGTATTACCACTCGATTCAGGAATGGTATGATGAATTAATGGTCCTTTTCGAATGCCCGGATTATTTGTAGCCGACATATTGGTTTGACCACCAGCTGGATTATTTATTGATAGCGAATTTGAATTGTGATTATTAATGCCAACATTTGGATTTGGCCGATATGGTCCACCACCGCCACCTCCGCTTCCAACGTACGGTTTTCGATTTGAATTTTGTAGATTTTTCTTTCGTTCGTAGTTTGTGCTGGAATGATTTGAAAATTCTTTCGAATCAGGCTCATCGGTGTTCGCGTTTGGATTATTTTGTTTCAAACTATCATTCGGTGTGGACAGCAATGCTTGATGATTTTTCGTGCTATGAATTAAATGAGATGCAGGAATATGCTAATTGATCTAATTTTCCAAATATATAAATGCTATGGACGAAACTCAATATGATGATGTACGCAAATTGATCACATTTCGCATTGTTTTTCGTTAACCCTCCTAGGTATAGTAACGGTCTATTAGACCGAAAACTTAAAAAAAATATCATAAAATGGAAATGCGTCGACCGATTGGCATCAAATTTTCGCCTTTTTACGAGAATAATGGATAAATATTGAAAATAACATTTAAAATCCTGAAACTGTTCTGTAAAAAAAAAAATCCAGAAAGACGAAAATCCTAACTTGATCGTATAGTTACGGTCTCTTAGACCGTCCATACAAAATGTATGGGAAACACATAATCAAGCATTTTCACAAATCAAGTTGGTGAAAATTTATGATATCCGTTTAATAAAAATGAAAAACTAAATTGGAAAACGAGAAGATAGGTTGAAATTCTCAAGAAAAATCAATTTGAATCTTGTTTATCGCGTACATAATATTATTATTTCAACAAAATGTCTGTCAGAAAAAAATCGATCTGAAGTCTACAATAGCACAAAAGGCGGTGTGGATGTTTTGGATCAAACTAGGGATCAAATGTGCCATTCAAACTCATGTCAACTTGGAACCAATCGATGGCCATTTCCATTCTTCATGAATCTCATCAACGTATGTGGTGTTGCAGCATTTGTTCTTTACAACACAAGTCACGATATCACGCATGAACAGTATGCATTTCAACGCAAGACATTTTTGATCGAATTGTATGAAGGTTTAGTTTACGATCATATCTCACGGCGAACAGCGCGTGGCATGAATGCATCTAATCAGTCGGCTTTCAAAGAAGTTCGTGAGCATTTGATGGGTCAAGAGGAACAAGAAGCGCCAGTTACACCACGACAACGACGTGCATGTCATTTATGTCCAAGTTCAATCAATCGTAAAACCAAAACATGTTGCGACAAATGCAATAAAAATGTATGCGGCGAACATTCGAAAATCAGTGTTGTGTGTGCAAAATGCGAGAAAAAAACGCTCTCATGTAAATTCAAATGATGATTCAAATTAATTATTTTCTTGAAATCTTTTCAATTTTTAACTTTCAAACCTTTTTCAATGTTTTTATTTAAAAAAAATGCAAAAATTTGAAAAAATGTGTGATTTTGTTTTGGTTTTTGTTTGGTTTCCCTGTATTTTGTATGAACGGTCTAATAGACCGTAACTATACTATATTGTTTTTATTTCGAACTATACCTAGGAGGGTTAATAGCGATCGAATTTGGTTTACAACTTGTACGAACATATATATGTATACAATTTCAAAATAACAAAATGAAATATATGGTCCGAACAGACAGGTGCATTCGTCGAATACATATTTTGAATATGTTCAAATGGATATTGTAATGATTCAATAAACTTACCGATGGGATGGATGGCCTGCGTTTGGTACGTGTGATACTAATTTCGGATTATCGTTTCCAACATTTGTCGGCAATGACGAACTTACACTAACCGATGTGTTTGGTAACGATTGAACCGATGTGATTGCTACGGAATTATTAGTTGCGTTCGTCGTTGTTGAGTTCGTAATTGACGTGGACGACGTCGATGTTGGTGCAGATGTCATTGTCGGTGGATACTGAAAAACGTTTGGTTGCGAGGCAGCATTCGGTGTCGTTATCGACTTAGTTTCGTTTGTTGAATTTGATGCGTATAATGGAGTCTTTGCTACTGTATTCGGATGTGGTTGAATGCTATGTGGCGACTGAATATGTGCCTTATTTCCGTTACTATCATTATTATTATTATTACTAGTATTATTACTATTCGAATTTGCGTTTGTTGTATTGTTATTTGCTATCGCCGTGGTTTGAGTCTGCATCGTTTGTGGAACATAATAAGTCATCGCTTGTCCCCAATAAGGATATGCCGCACCTGTAAATTACACACACGAAAATAAAACCGGACCCGGATTGAAAATAGATTGAGATGATCATCGATTTCATTACACTACTAATTATTTATGTTTGAGGCGTATATCGTGCATTATGCAGAAACAATACATACCATTGTATGGATAAGTGTAACCAACTGGATAGTTTATGTATTGTGGAACTTGGCTATTTGACGCAGTCGCTGGATTATATTGATCTGATGTGTACAGTATTTGGCCTTGGTAGATATTGTGTGAAGGACCATATGGTGCAGCTGTTGATGTGGCTGGATACGCAACTGGTACCACTGTCATTGCTGAAATTGTATCGATCAGTTTTGTAATATGTAACATGTGAAATATTCATATTAAAGCAATGTAAAACACCATAGTAAAATCAAAATGAAAAGAAACGAATGGGATGATAGAACAAATTCAAAGAAAAAAAAAAAAAAACAAGCTTACCGGTGGACGGCGGCTCAAAAAATGCTAACGGAACGCCACAATTTCGACGATAATCAGTTGTGGTTGTATTTTGCTCATTTTGTTGGGTGCTAACAGGTACTTGAGCACCACCTTGATCATACATTGGCACAAATATTCCTCCCGAATATTCGTTGTCTTGCTGTTTTTTTATTAAAAAAGAACAACAACAAAAAGTTTCTAATTAAGTTGCCTGTTACACCATAGTTTTTGAAGCTTCTACTTTATGGAAATGCAGGCTGAAAGGGAAATCTAATTCTATCTATTTTGGTCTACTGTACAAAGGGTACTCTGAATTAAAGTTTATGTTGGATAATTTGAGGCTATGGGATTTGCATGTATAATCAAGCTTTAGAATCGTTTTCGGTTTGTTTGTTTGTTTTTTTGTTTGTACAACGCATAACTCAAGTAAGATATCAGCTATCAACTTGAAACCTATTTTTTCAGATTCCTGAGCCCAATCCACGAAAACTATATTTTTCTTCTTGTAAAATTCGTCCAAGAAAATTATTTTTCTTGTAAATGAGGTTTTTCCTAAGAATTTGTATGGGAACTTCAAGACAACTTGATTTGTACGTTGTAACTCGAGTTCAAATACTACGATTTTGATTGAAATCGCTCAGTTTGTAGGTCTTCAGATGCCCTTTCGAAAAAACACAGATAGAATACTCGATCGACCTTGTAACAAGTGGCCCTAGTACAACAAACTACCAAATTTCTGTGCTTTTTCATGAATTTTTTTTTTGACGAAAGTCGATATGGCTTTCGAATTTTGATTAAATTGGTTAATTCTCCTGCGGATCCCAATGGCTTTAAAATATTTTTTGAATTCCACTCGTTTATGCATCGATACATCAAGCATTACTTCCAAGTACTTTGGTAGTGTATTCTTATTATTGAATTAGTTACCACTGTTGGATATCCATATATCATGGGCTGTGGAACGGCGTAAATACTTCCATCCAACTGATAAAGAGAGAAAAAAAAATGTTTTTTCATACTTTTTTCCAGTTATCATGTTTGTGTGAACTTACGCCTTGCTGATATGTTGTCGGAAATGATGTTGGTTGTGTTGGTTGTGTTCCAGCGACAAATTGAACGCCAGCATCGATTGGTGGATATATGTTTGGCGGAGCCGCTGTAGTATAACTCAAAACTGGCACAACCGCTGGTAAGATTTTAATCTCATCCTTTTTATTCCCTGTGTAACTTGGATTAGCGGTATTTTGTGATTTTTCTGTTGTCACCTTATTCACTGTTCCATTGACCGCTCCTTTAGCATCATTGTTTGGTTGATTCAAATTCTCCTGAATGAATGAATTAACATGTAGCACGAATTAAAATAAAATTACAATTTTTAATCGTCCTTCAATTAGAATGAAGAAAATTGATTGGAAGGAGAATTGCTTACATCGATATTAGTTGGAGTCGATTGATCACTTGGGCTCAATTGATAACTCTCCGAATCACATGGAATATTTGGACTAGTCGATTGACTTTTTACATTTGGATGTACTACAGCCTCTTGGCAGTTATCTGCAAATTGAATAAGTATATTTTTTTGTTCAAAATCACATAAATAATCATAAACGATTTGATTCGTCATACCGTCTGCCTTTCGATCCAAGTTATTGTCTTGTGTTTCTTGGTATGTTTGATTAAGTGGAGACAAAAGTGAATTCATTGAAATATTTTCCATTGGCTCCGGTAAAGTCACTTCTAACTCGGATGAAACTTCGATTTCCGGTTTGCACGCGCCATTTTCGTCACGTGTGGCAACGGCATTCGAAACATTATCTCTATCACATTTTTCACTTGTGCGTTGTACAACAACCGTATCGTCGACATTATTATTAATGGGCTTGTTGTGGTTTTTCTTCCGCGACGGAACATTCGTATTTTCATTAACCGACAATGTTGGCGACGGAGTGTTTGCTGGTGATGTATTTGGTATCTGTAGTTTCGGCAAATTGCTCGGATCAAAATGATAAATTGATCTAATTCGAGGTAAATGAAAGCGAAAGAGTGTGAGAGAGATAGAGATAGATAGAAAATAATGTTTAATATAAAATATTTTTACCCGTCTTGATTTACGAGCGGTTTAAATGTTTGTGGATCGAGTAAGACGCTGCCTTTTGGCACGCTTGCCATATCAGTTACTGCCCAAATTATTCCCGAAGATACGGTTTGTATTGGTTCTGGCGTATGACTACCACTGCCATAGCTTGGCGACGGTGTCACTGAATCGGAACGTAGTGACTGCGATTGTGTTTTGTATCTAACCATAACGATGGACAAATCAATGACAATAATTTCGGTATCGAATTGAAAATGTCTAGCTAAATTGTTGAATTGTGAAAAATATTTACCCGCTACTCGATGGTGATAGTCGCCATGTTTGTTGATTCGAATCATGCTTATTCAAAACAGCACTTTTTGTCGAATTAACTGAATCACCGCGAACGATGCGCGCTTGAGATGGTGGCCCATAACCACCGAAACTATGACTTTTTTCGACGCTTGGTCTGCCATCCAGGCGTCCTTCATTCACATGTGAATGCTGATGCTGATGTGGATGATCGTCATCGGTTGTATCCGTGTTTATATTTTTGCCACTATTTTTATGTGAATTATTTGCATTTAAACCATCGCCCGAATGCCAATTTTGCCAGAATTGTTCGATCGATTCGCTGTTCATATCTTTAAATATGCGTCGTTTGGCCTTTTCGTACTCTTGTTCGCGTTCTTCAAAGCTTTTTGCTTTGCGGTCGAGTAAATTACCACGATCGGGGCACGCCAATAATCCTTGTCGATATTCTTCAAAACTGTGTGCATCTCTTTTCAAAATGCTCTTACGACTGGGCGCCTCATCGCTGAATGTATCGGTTAGCAGACTTTTAAAACGAATCTAAATTTCAGGCAAATTAATTAAAACCACAAATTGTATTTTTCGTTTCTGTCAACGCATCAGAGTGAAATTGAAATTGAAATTTTGCATTGTGTTCAGTGCACTTACCTCGGGTAATCGAGTTGCTTTTGTCGTATTCACAATGACACATTGCACTGTACTGTCAACGTTATGCTCCATTCCAAACCAAGCAGCCAATCGATGTATCAGCATGCGATTGTATGAAGACATCGTAGGAAATTTGATAACATCACGACTATCGATGGAATATTGCATTTGTCAAAAATGAAATGAACCATTTAAAATCAACAAATTGAACTTTTATTCAACAGACAAACCTCTGATCTTGAGCTAATGCGGCCAACTCCTTTTCCACGCGCAACAGCATATAACGATCTTTTGCATTTTTATTTAACGTTATCTTAAAGAATTGCAATAAATCAACGCCACTTTGATCGGTGAAGTGATCGGTATTTGAATTTTCCATCGAATAATAATCCGATTGGCAACCATTGGAAGTGACATTCTGTGATGGTTCTGATTGACCAACATTATTGCTGTTTGACTTATCGTATCCTTGAGAGCAAACAAAATGAGTTACAATATATACAATATTCAGAAATGATGACAAGTTGCAAGCAAAACTATCATTTTCGAAAACTCACCATAGTTTTGTTTTTGTCTGGATTTTCCGCTGCCACCACCTCCGCCTTTCGTAACGGAACTGTTTCGATTTTTCTTATATACAAATTCGGCAGCGTTTGAACTTTCATCGGCGTTAGATTTATCCTTATCACTAAAGTTTTCGTCGACACAGTTTTGTTGATTATTACCTTTATTACCTTGTAACAATAAATCACATTTCTTTTCCACATCGTTCAGCAATATAGTGCAGCTGACCATGTTTCCTGTGTTGCCTTTGACAACATCTAACATATGAGATGATTTCGTTGATAAATCGGTTGAGTTTTGAGACGGTACAACGGCTGCTGATCCTGTCCATAAATGCACAATTTATTTTAATTTTTCTTTATTTTTCGCCGACAATCATTCGGCTGATTGTATTCAAAATTTTGTTTGGATTTTAAATTAGTTGTTAAAATTTAAACGAATTTCAGCCATTCAAAATAAAGATACCAACAGAAAATTAAAAAAAAAACCGTATCCAAAAAAATAGAATAATTAATTATGATAAATTTTAACCATTAAATCCAAGCTGAATTCCAAAGAAAAAACAACTATTCGAATCAAAACACTGTAATGTACCTGCAGCATTTTCATTCACACATTCGCGGTTAATCCCATTGCCATCGCCTGTGCTCTCATTATTAATATTACTATTAGAACTACTGTGTTCGGAATTACTATTAACAGCTGCAACACTGTGTTGAGTATTGTTATTGTTGTTAGTAACGTTATTGTTGTTCCTGTAAATTTGGAATTAATTCATAATCATATTTTACAATATTATTATTATGACTACGGTGTGGGTAAACAAAAATGGTGTGATGATGAAAAATAGAAGTGAAGAAAATAAAACAATGAGGGTATGAAACAATTCGCTTTCTATGCGAATCAAACAAAAGCCCTCACAAAAAGACACACCGTAACTAAGAAGTGAGCTTTATAAATGGACCAAAGGTGAACAGAGTAAATGGTTGTAAAAACGAATGTTTGATGAAAACAAAAATGAGAAGAAGAAAAGGAAAAGAGAACATAAAGAATTGGTTCAACATTTACCGAGGTGATTTCGACTTTGGCGGCGTTAATTTTGGAAATTCTAAATCTAATTGTGAAACATTTAGATTGCCATTGGGCGCAAACATATTCGGTGTTGTTGATGATTGCTGTGCGTTACTTTGTATGGTATTATTGGTGGCATTGACGGTGATTGGCGATAGGGATGACATTTTACTGTTATTTTCTCCTTTGGTCGGATCATTGATCGGTGCTACTGTCGATTGGCTGTTAGTTACTGCTGCTGTTGCAGCGGCGGCGGCGTTGGCAACGGCAACGGCTGCTGCTGCTGATGCTGTTCGGGGTGTTGGCGTTTGCGGTGGTGAAGTGCATTCATGCATTGCATGGCTTCGTGTCAGAAATTTCCCTTTTCCATTATTCTAAATTGCGAAAATAGGAATGAATATATGATCTGGTTGACATACATTTCAATTTATCGATAACAATATAGACTTTTCTATTTCTAATTTTCTCAATAAATGTTCACACATTCATATTATATCGTCTATATATAGAGACACATTTGGTGTATGTATGTGTAATTGCACTTACTCTTTGCTTGCCCGATGAATTGTTGATATTGCTATGAAGCTGCGATTGTTGCTGTTGTGACATTATAAGCCGTGTGTGTTTAAGTTTTGGGGGGAAATCGAGCTGATAACAATTGTTTTCTTTCTCGTTGTGTTCTGAGAGAGATCTTATGTTGATAAAATGTCTGTTTCGGCAATTTCGAAGTAGTTTGGAGCTATCATTTCAATATCTTCATCCTGTGTGCACGCAATGATAAATGTGACAACGAGAGAATAAAGATGAAAAGCACACAACCAAGCAAAATTTGATAAATTTTGAATGCAACGTTTTTTTTTTTAATTCGTTCGTTAAAAAGGAATAAGAAAAATGAATTGAAAAAAAAACTGAAGAAAAACAAAATGCGAATTAAAAAAAGAAGAAGAAAGAACACACAAGAAAATTGTGTCGACGAAGTTGCAAAAATGTGAAAGCTTAAAAGAAAGTGTGGTGAGCTGCCTTCAAAATTGTCCAATGCCACTGCCATTTGTCACATTGAAATTAATCACTTACCATTTTATTAACGATATGGTTTAGTCTTTGGGGTTCTGCTTGCGGCGATTTATACTGAATTCGAGTCGAGTATTTGTACAAAGCAAAATTCAATTGTTTGCTCCTTTTTGTTGGTTTAATGTCAAACTTTGTCCATGAAAAGCACAATAAACTGGTCGAAAAATGGAAAGAGAAAGAGAGTGAATGACTGAGAGCGAACGAGAGAGATGACGATTATGTGTGTGGATGTATGTGTGCGTGTGTGTGTTTGTATGATTGTAGATGTTGTGAAGAAAGGAACGTTTACGTGTCCGTGCCACTGCTTTCGTGGTTTTCAAACCAATTCTTCACTTTATTTGTTTATTTCTTTGATTTTCGATTTGGTTTATTTTAAATGAAATTCGCTTTTATTTCAACGGATTTTTAAATGTAAATTTCTCTTTTTTGCTGTGTGTTCGACACAAGATAATTTCCCTTTTATTTCGTTCAAACTTTTTAGCCAAATTGATATTTATGTTGTTTTGTTGTTGTACACGAGACGAAACAGATTCATGACATAACATGCGCAATATAAATTTCGATACACATGAGTCCATAGGATCACAATCACATTCACAATTTCACATTCACATTCAATAATGAAACACGTTTATGATACATTGTTTGCATCCTGAATAAAATCACGAAAATATTCTCTCTCTCTCGCTGTGCTGTTTGTGGTACATATATGATGAATACATATATACACAATTCTTTGTCCGCTTCAATTTGGGTTGGATAGGTTTTGTTGTTGTTCCTTTTATTTATTACTGTTCCGTTTGCATTTTGATTTCGTTTAAAGTGCACACGAAGAATTAACGCATCAAATAGCTATACACTATGGTTTGTACGTGTACATAATTATATATCTATTTGATATTTGTATGCATCGAGTGAAAACAGTGAGCCAGAGAGAAAATGAGTGCGTTTGGTTTTGCGTATCATATGAGACAAACGGAAAGCTATTATCTCGTTGCATATATGTATCATAACGTAAAATTTGTTGTTTATTTTTCACATTCGATTTCAGTAGAGAATATTGTCACTCGAACAACCATTTGGTCAGTTGTATTCTCTTGCATTTTTCTCTTTCTCTCTCTATTCTGTTTTGAAATGCGTTCGTTTTTTTTGCTGTTGTGTCCGTTGCTATTAACCTAATGACCGTGTATAAAATCATCGAATATCACATTTTCCTTACAATTGTCAATTGAATACTTTTTTTATTTCAAATATATTTTTTTTCGAATTGCTTAAGCTGTATTCATTGCCATTGTTTTAAAAAATGTTCCTTTATGATTTTCGTCAATCATCACATAAAACACGCACACTTCGATGCTGGTCTGTTGTATACCTTCTACATCAATAAGAAATTTAACAGAATAAGAAAAACGAGAGAAAAAGGAAGCTACTTGTCTGCTTGAAGCGGAGAGTATCTCGCTTCATTTTTTTTTCATTTTTTCTTTCAAATTTCCATTCGAAAATTTTGTATGGAGATAGAAAATTGTTTATCATTTAAATGCATTACATAACGATGTATTTCGTTCGTTTAGAATAAAAAGCGGAAGCGATGACATCGATTTTCAGAACACGATTACTTGGCGCTTGAACAAACGAACTTAAATGAAATCATATTAAATCAATTGAAAATACACTGTGATTCTTTTACGAATATTGTTGTCACGACACACAAACCAAATACACTTCAGTCGAATGCACAAACGGATTTGATTTGTAATTAATAAATGATGTGTCGGTACTTTGTGTTTCATATTTTATAAATGCTAAAACTACACACTGAACATCATTCTGGCCCATTATGCCCAGACAATTTGATTACCTGTCCTTATTTTATCAAACAAATAATTTATACGGATAATCGTTTATCAACGATGTGGTGACATTATTTATTTAGAAAAAAAGAATTGTTCTTATTTTTACAAAAACTCATACACACACAGAAACACACACACACAAACGCGGTGAAATTGAGAATATTAATATTCGGTTACAATTTGACGAACAAAAATTTGCTGTCGAGTTGCGTCTTCGTTTCACAGGACATGCAATTTAAACAACATCGAATCGATGCCCAAATGCACGAAACAACCAAATCTGTAATCAATTCTCAACCACTAACAACAATAGCCACCAGTCAGCGAATGGCTGAGAATATTTATGTATTAAAAGAATGGATAAAAATGTATATGCATGTTCAACTTCACACTGCGTACTTTTCTTTTTTTTTCTCGCTCTATCTCTCACTTTCTCTCTGTTGTTTGTTTATTCTTTCGATTTTTTCAAGCTCACACATTTGCACAGCTCGACAAATTAGAATAGTGTCTGTTGCTTCAATTCACATTTTCATACCAATAATAAAATTTAAAGAGTCAAAATCACAAATATTCGTGATAAAAAACGACGACACAATACACAAGCACACACCAAGAATTCACCAAAATCACCGACGAACACAATAGAAAACATGAACTGAAAAATTCAGAAGAAAATTATTTTTTTTTCTTTTATTTTCCTCTGCATGTTCATCTCATTCTCTTTATCTTCCTCTCTCTTCCTCTCTTTCACTCCCGCTATAGTCGCGAATAAAAAAAACCATTTACTTTTTGTTTCTAATTCTATTAAGATAAATCAGCGAATCAAAATGAAAAACCCGAAAAACTGATGTAAATGTGATTTATTTTCATGTTTCTGATTTTTTTTTTTCTCTTTTCGTTGAGGTAAAGTCATTTACACAAATGTCGACGTTTTTGTTGTTCTGTTGAATTGCTATTCTATTGATATTTTCAAAGGTTAATAACGAACTGATCCGATTTTGGGAAAATTTTCTTTCTACCCAAGATCATACACACAAAGCAGGAGAGAAATCAAACAACAATAACAATAACACGAGAACTAGTAGTAGAACAACACCACATCATTGTGTATATATGAAACATTAACGAATGGCAACAACGACGGAATATACTCTATATAATAATAATAATCATAAAAAAACGCAGGCAAACATCGCAACGGCAATTCATGTCGACACATTTCAATGCAGTGTGCCTGCGCGAATATTTTCATCCATCCATACACAGACAGGGAGAGAGAAGCTTCTCACTCACTACATAGTACATTACACACATATTATACACTCTCTATTCTCATTCTAACTCTGTCGCTCACTCTTTTTCTTTTGCTCCCTCTCTCGCTCTCTCTCTCTCTGGCTCACTTTTCTTCTCTCATTTGAATCGCGAGCAAGAAAGAAAGCGATGGTTATACTGTCGTTGTGTGCGTGCGCATTATGTATATTATACATATACATAGATATATGTTTGATGCCTGTGCACTTTATTCGCACTTAGATTTCTCTCTCGATTCCTGTATTACGATTGAAATGTGATGCGATGTACATCGTGCCATGGTTTCGTGTCGCTTTCGAACGCTGTGGCCCATTGTCATGATGTGTTTGTTTCACTCCATCGTATACAGTCGCATCGGAGAAAATTCGTATTTGGATAGGAAAAACTTGCTTTGGACGCGACGCGTTCGCTAGGCAAGTAGCCGTACGATTTTGAATTGAACGTGAATAAAATAGGCAAACAATGCACATCGATCAATTTCTGTATATATATTTTTTTCTGTGTTGTGTGTGCAATATCTCTGAATATTTTCCTCGTATTGTGTGTGTGTGTGTGAGAGAGAGAGAGAGAGAGACAGAGAGAGTGAATGAGAGAAGGATTACCACACGGATACATATGCACATAACAGTGTGCCAATCCAATAGTTTGATGATTCACACTCTTTTTGTCGTTCGTTTTCTTCCATACATTTCTATAGGTCTGTTGCTAGAGTACATTAACGAAAAATTTACGAAGCAATCACTACAATACAAAGATGAATCGGTTGCTTGGCGCTATCGAATTTGTGCGAGAGCGGAAAATAAAACGGGAAAGAAAATGAAATGAAAGGAGAAAGCGAGAGATGGAGAGCCTCTTTGTATGGTGCGTTGCTAGTCACACGCTTAGCAACGCTTGTACATCAAACCGATTATGATTGCAATTTAAACCATACATACATATTCATACCAAAATCCATATCTATATGCCTGTATATTGTCTATTTTAGCACAATTTGCCAAAAAAAAATACCACTACTACACTTATTTGCACGTAGCCTTTAAAAGAGAACTTCATTTTATATTATGTATATCATCGCGAGCGGATATTCACGAAAATAGGGTAAATGTTGAATTGAATAAGAAGAACTAGTCTTGCAAAGAAGAGATGAAAACAGCACCACCATCAAATAGCGAAAAGAGAAGTGGTTCACATTCGGTGGTAATTTTTTTTCTTTTTCGCTTGTCTCATCTCATTTGCTGCTGTTGCTGTTACTGTTAGTGTATTCGCTCGATGGATGATTTATGTTAAAACAAATTTTTCTTTTAAAACATCTTGCTGAGTATGCCGTGCATCAGAGTTTCTTTGTCAGTAATGTTAAAATGCTTTTACAACTTTTCACAAATTCACAATAAAATGAGATGAGGCATTTTCACGTTTTTGTGAAACACCATACCTGAAACATAATTCGGAAATCGCGCTGCCTTGATTCGAAATGAACGAACCGTGTCTATGTTTCGCGTCTTGGTAGAGATTGCGAATGTGTGTGCAAGTGAATAATTTTATGCAATAGCTGTGTGTATGTGTAATTCGGAACGTTTGCTTGTTGCCATAACCCTCGCGTTTGACAACACATCCCAAATGCGTGTGCATAAATGTAGGTCTCTATTTTTTTTTATTACATGTGCACTATCACATCAGTATACCTAGTATATCTGTTACTTGGGCCTGTCTCTTATGTATTTGTAAGCGCGCGTCTTTCAGTGATCCACATCATGGACACATTCAATTTTCCCATTTATTTTCCTCGGCATTAAAGTTTTTATGTGAATTTTATTGGTATGGGTTGCACGGCATCGATGTGGTTGGGCCCAAGAAGCATGTCAGCAAGCCAAAATCAAATCGAAAGAATCAGACAACAAAGCAAGAAGAAAGAAGAAACCCCCATAAAATGGTGTCTTCGTTGCCGTCGCCGTTGATAACTATAACTGAACGCAAACAGCGAAATGTTAAGAATAAGGGCAAAAATACATATTTTGACCTACACATAAGTGTATCGATTTATTCTTTTGGCAGCAACGCAAACCATACGAAATCGGCTCATCATCGCCGAAATGACTGTGAACTGGGATAGAGAAAAAAATGAGAGAGATATGTATATAAATTCGTGTGGTAAACGATAAACGTACGCATATAATAATATTGCATATTGTGTCGCTGCCAGTCAACGAAGCTATCTAAGAAAAAGGGGGAACTTATTTCATGTATTTCTGTTTTTTTTTTTTCATTCTTTCTTCGTTTGCTTTTGCATGAGTATTCAAACGTAGATATGATTCGATTTGATATTTCATTTGTGTGCACGCCGTGTACATGTTTAACGAGTGTAGTTGATGGTCGTTTGGACGCGCGATGCGACTGTGTATTCAAATCGGATAGTGTTGCAGATGAACTGAATTTCAAACAGCTGGCAAACTCGTAAGAGTCCTCAACACGCATAAACGCATGCATATAGCCATAGCATGTGAATTGCACGGGAAATGGATCGAATATGCTTTTCTATTTTGCCACTTTGCAGATGCAATTAGTAAGACAACGCATCATTCAATCCATTCAGTTTGAATGTTCAAACACGGTAGTTAAATGGCCATTTTATTCTATTTTTTTCTCCTTTTTTTGTACTCTCTTTCATCTTTCTCTCTCTCTCGCATCTCGTCTCTCTCACTCTCTTTGGTTTTTTTTTTGAATTCATTTGGCATCGCATATTTGATATTCACATTAGCTTTGAATGCAAATGATAATTATGGTCAAAGTGGAATGCATACGCATTTGAAATACTAAATTAATTTTCAAATCATACATGGATGGATGGTTGGATGGCATAGGGAAGTGAATGGTTGCATTAGCTGCTCGCTGCCCGACATTCAATTGATTATATCGAAATGGATTTATTCAATGTTGATGTTCTAATTTTCATTTGGTTCTATTTCTATCGTCATCGTCGTCGCTGGCAAAGGGTGTTGCACATATCATGTGTGCTACTCGATGGAGTCTCTCTCTCTCTATCTCTTTTTAAATTGTCGGTCGGTTGGTCGCTCTGTTGCAGTCGTAGTCATAGCCGTAGTCGCTGCTGCTTATGTACACATACTCGTTGTGTGTGAAAATGTACTATATTCTTGGATGTCATTTGATTTTTAATGCTGCGTATGCATTGTGACGATGCATTGGTATTGGCAATGCTGGGCAAATGCATTCAATGGGACATGGATGTGTACATTCGTAACAAATGGAATGATGTTTATGACCCAGATAAATATTACGCAGTCTCTGTTCGATCACGATTTAAACAAAACAAGATAGAATTTCTTTTAAGAATAAGAAAGATTTAACACACCACTAGATCCAAGAATGTGTGGCATGCGGTCACACATCTATATATGTTATTGCACACATATGAGATCTTATTAAAAACCATTGAAATTTAAAACATTTAATTTTTCCTTTACATTAAAGTGTGTAAATAATATTCCATATTTGTGTAGAGAAAAAAGAGCAACGCAGTTTTATCATCCGCTCAAAAGAAATCATCGATTTGTTCACTGATTTGAATGAATACACGGCTTTGAATGATGTAACATACAAAAAGTTGCCCAACGAGTTGATCAATAACGTTATATTTCTTCTCGTTCCTTGTTTTCATCTCGTCCAATGTCGCCGCTTGCTTTTGTTTTACATTTGCATCATTGATTAATAGCTCTGGGTTCATTTGGATCCATGAACATTTTTATGCTTTAACGCAGTTTTGATCGTCTCTCTTTATCTTTTTTTTTCTTCTCAGATTTAGCTGCTGAACAGCTTTTAATATTGTACCGCTTACTCAATCCATTGGCCGAATATTAATCGACCGCCTATAAATTTGGATTGAATTAATCGAAATATAGTAAAATGTAACAAAACTCAATAAAATTGAACAACGCATAAAATTTACATATTATAACAAGGCAACGTTGTGACATCTGTGCGTCAAATAATATTTAATTATTTCTTATGAATTTTGCCAAAAAAAAAATTGTTAAAACTTTATATCTATAGAAAAGTGAGCAACGAAAACGATAAGAATATGTATTTAGGTGCTTATTTTTCATGACGTGATGTTTATACATCATTGTCAAATTTCAATGGTGGTTCAATTTGCAATTGGTCCAAATGGTTCGTGCGAAGAGATTATGCTCTGGAAAAATGTGTTTGAAGAATATGAGCATATTAAGAGCATTCTCTCAATTTAGGTCAAATAGTTCTGTGTATGCTTTGAAATTGGCAAACTTTGAATATGCAAAATTCCAATATCTCAGAGTTCTACTTAGCAATGGATAACCAGCCATGGTATAACTGACACCATCACACATTGAAACTGTTAGAAGGATGATAACTATAATTTCGTCGTCAATCCGATATGCATATAATATGCCTGTAGCTAAGTCTCAAATATTTTCGCTAATTGGAGTGGTTTCTTATCGGTTTCAAGCTCACTCATTCCATTTACAAAATCGACCGCAAGAAGCAAACACACTCACACATATATAGTATATATATATATATATATATATACTGTGTGCAATTTACACAAATTACTCGTGAGGAATGGTTGCAAACGTGACGTTAAACATTTTGTGAAAACGAAGAGATAACGCAACAAAATCACTGAACAATTTAACAATCGTGATAAATTGCGTATTTTGGCGTGTGTATCCATACACACAATATAATGCAATGTACTTGTACATTGGTATATGGATAAATTGTATATGTGTCGATAAAGTTATATGTACATTGTACACATAAGAGACAGGTTGACCTAAATGCGTTGTTTGAAAAATAGGATACATAAATCCATACAGTCAGTATTAATGTACAATTCAAAACGCTGGAGTCGAGCGTACAAAAAGCGAGCGAGAGAGAGAGCGTAAAGAGAATAAAAACAGCATACACAACTAGAATACTATTGATTTTTGTGGCGTTATGTAGGAATATTTATGTATATGTAATCAAGGAAATGTTCAAAAGTGGAAGTACACATGCAAACCGACGACGAATTGAACTACATCGATGCAGCACACCAAACAAGTGCACACGCCATTTACACGATTTCTCGTGCCCATGTCCTTTTTTCCATGCTCAATAGCAATACCATCATATGCACACATCCATGCATATCACATACATTTTCCAAGTGCAATGTTGCAGCGCACAATGAAATCGGAGCATATGATTTTTTTTTCTCTTTACTGTTCCGCTTATTCGAAAGCAGTGTTTTGCATTTTATTCGTCGTTGTGTTGGTGATATTGGTGTTCATCGTTGTCGTCGTTGAACTATTTTATTGGGGTGCACTTGAATTTGTTTCACGTATTATGAGGATATTTGCAATGCATTATTATAGTATTTGACTCGAATCGGTCGTATACATTTGGCATTTGGATGATCTCACACTAGTAAAAGCCAAAGATCTTACTTGGTAGTTTTTTTTCTCTCTCCTTTTTTTCAGCAATTTATCAATTTATTTTAATGGCATAGAACATTTTTCTATTTTTATATACGGAAACAAGGTTCAGGTTATCGGATTACGATCGTTTTTAAATTAATTTGTTTGTCTTTTGTCAGACACAATCCGCCAAACGAGTCGAATTAAATTGATCGTATGTGATTAATCGTTTTTTTGCCAAGCAGCAATGAAAACATCTTGGAAACATAATAAATGGTCAGATTCGTTTCAATCTATTAATGATTTTACTTAATTACAACTCAGCTCGGTCAGCTCACACAGACTTTTTGTAATCATCACCTTTTTTACTGATGGTGTTTTTTTTTTCAAAGGTTAAATTTAACAGACTGTTTGAGGACTGAGCTGGTATAAACGTCTTTTTATTTACCGAAAATACAAACATTTGAACAAATTAATAACAAAAAAATGCCTACCATTGACATTCATTCATGATTAGTTCATAAAAGTGTTTGCAATCATTTTGTTCATTTTGTTCATTTAGCATACACACACGCACAATGACATTGAAAATATTCGTCTTTTTTTGCACTCTTTTCTACTCATTAATATTCTTTACCTTTTTTGTATGATAACCTAATGTATCACTGTTAATTTTATTCCGCATCGACGAAAAAATTAAACGAAATATATACGGAGATATAAAAACGAGCAAATCTGCATAAATCCAAACATAATCATGCGTTTTTTCGTAATTCACAGGTAGATTTTGTATTAATTTCATAGAGTATCATGAAGTCAAAGCCGTTTGACAACGTCGTTTAGTGAAAATTTTGCTATAACTATTGTGCAAGATGGACTAGACACCATTTATGCTTCAGCCTGTTTATTTATGCTTCGTCGCATCTTTTGATTTACTTTTTTTTGGCTTTTTTTATATTTTGATATCAGCTATGATGGGATAAATCAACCGGTTCCTGATGTTTTGGCGTTCAAATTTTTTAGTATAAAAGATGCTTCTAGTGGCAGATCAAATCATTCGAACACATTCGTTCAAGTGAAGTGGTACGGAACTATCAAATATTACAAAAATGGTGAGTTTTTCCGTTTTCCATTTAAAATGAAAAGATCGAGTAAAAACAATAATTTTGATCACACAACGAGTTCAAACAATGCGATCGTGATGAGAAAGTGAATAATTAATGTAATGTTGGTGTTGTTATTGTGTCTTTTAGAAATTCTTCTTGGCTTTGGCTTTCATTGCTGCCGTCAGCGCTGACGTGTCACATTTGCAAGGTGGATCAACTGGTTACAATTATCCACAACCATCACCATCATTCAATGCAGCTCCAGCACCAGCACCAGCACCAGCTGTAAGTATCAACAATTAAACAAAATTAAATCTTCAAAGTAAACATAAACATGTGGAATAAATTCAGCCAGTTATTTTGAGATGTTATTGACTGCCCAAATGTTTTTATTACAAATGATTTGGTACAAAACAAGAAGATTGTAGTCAATTTCTTAACGATTTTATGTCCCAAATTAATCGGCCGACTAGATTTTTGGAAATTGTATGAAAAATAAACAACTTTAATCGACTTAGCTGCTATTGGCTCTTTTATTAATAATTTCTAAATTTCTTTTCATCATCTTAAAGCCACAATATGTTCCACCACAACCAGCACCAGCACCACAACCACAACAATCATACTTGCCACCACAAAGCGCTCCAGCACCACAAGTGAGTTGCTCAATAGAAAAATAATTGTCTTCATTTAAACAATTTTGAAATGCTTGAAGCAAAGTGGTCAAAACAAATCGATACAAAACCATTCAAATTCGAACCATGTGCGACGTTTGGTGTTATTTTGAATTTAATTAAATCAGACCATATACTGAGCATAGATATTTATCCGAGATATTTTGTGAGAATCCGATAATTAACGCAGCAGTCCATGCATTATTGCTCCTTCTAAACGAAGTCTGTGTGAGACGCATGTGCTGTGCTTTATACTCACACAAAGATGCTCGCTCGTACATTTTTGACAAACGAGGAAAACAATGGGTTAGTGTGTAAGCATGAACGTCGATCTGTGCATTATTACTCCTTCAAACGAATTGTGTTTAAGTCAAACACGTCGATTCAAGTCTTGTACACAGTTCGTTTAGAAGGAGCAATAATGCATGGAGTGTTGCATTAATTATCGGATACTCACAAAATATTTCGGATAAATATCTATGCTCAGTATATGGTCTGAATTGAATAACAAAAATCTTGTTCTGTTCGAAAAAAAACCACATTTAATTCTTAAGAGTAAATACTTGTAACTGATCATTTCTGCATGAAATGTTTGAAAAATGGATGAAGTGTTGGTTTGTTACACTTAACAATGTATATACATACACAATATGGTGTTTGTATTATAAATCATCAATGCAACATCAAGCTCACTCGACTTCAGGTTCAAAAAAGCGATTAACATTTTATTATCCAAACTTTGAGACGATATGATCGTTGTGACCTTTTGTTATTTGAAAATTCGTCGAAAAAATTCAAATGTTTATAAAATACGAGTTATTTGTATCAAAATAGAAATTATCATGTTTCGTTCACCATAGTGAACAAATCATGGAACTTTTAAATCAAAATTAAATCGCGTTTTTTTTAAACCGATATTATTAATTGCCTTAGAGAACATATTAAAACTTTTTTCAATTTATTTTAAACTAGCCACATTATGCCCCAGCTCCTGCTGCCCCAGCTCCAGGTAAATAATTTTTAAATTCCTAACAAAAAAACTAATTAAAATGCGATAGAAATTAATAATTAGTGAAGGAAATTAGACATTTATTCCTCAATTTTTGTTCCTCAAATAGCACCAGTCGCATCAGCACCAGCACCAGTTCAACGAGGTAAATAATCTATTTGTTTGAAATAACATTGCAATAATCAATGCAAACGCTTTATAGCGACAATAGGAAAACTTGTTGTCAAAGTGCCAAAATATTTTTGTTTCTATAATGTAATACTCACATTTCGTGACACATCGTTTGTAGCATTTAAAAGACAACTTTTAAACTACCACCTATTCACGATTCACGCAAAATAACTAGCACTCGTTGATAAATTATGCCATTAGAAAATTTTCAAATGCATCAATTCATTACTTTATTAACAAAAACACTTTCTTTTACATTTATAGCTCCAGCTCCAGCTCCAGCTCCAGCTCCCCAACAAAGCTACTTGCCACCACAAAGCGCACCAGCCGCCCCTCAACCACAACCACACTATGCTCCAACACCAGTTGCCCCAGCAGTAAGTATCAGCAGTTGAATAGAATGTTCAAAATAAACATGCATATTTTTCTGTTTTATTAATAATTTAATATTTTCTTTTGTTCATCCAACAGCCACAATATGTTCCACCACAACCTGCACCAGCACCAGCACCTAAACCACAACCACAACAGACATACTTGCCACCAGGTTAGATTTACCATTGAATTCCAAAATCAATGAATACAAATGATCAGTGTTTCTTATATCGACCTCAGTTTTCGTAAGATAGTTGAAAACGATAATTCAGCCAAATATGAGAGCCCAAATGTGTGCTGCGATCATATCTAGTTGAATTGATCGTTTACAGATATCTTGTGGAAACACTGCAAATGATTATTTTATTAACGGAGAAACGTCTTTTGCTTCTTAAAATAGCTCCAGTAGCACCAGCTCCAGCTGCCCCTGCTCCAGTTTACTCAGCACCAGGTAAATAAAATATAAACTTGCGATTAAACTCTAGGGGAGAGACACCAATGCTAGTTTCCTAGTTTATGGCTAATTTTCCAGTTTTTTTTATAAGTTTTTGCCAGTTTTACATGGACTATAAAAAATTATCTAATGGTGTCCGCCCCCTAGATTAAACTTAAAAAAATCCAATTGATTGCAGATTCATGTACCATTCGATACAAATGATAATTTTACTAACAAAAACACGTCTCTTTATTTTTGAATAGCTCAACAACAATCGTACTCAGCACCAGCACCAGCTCCACAACAATCGTACTCAGCACCAGCCCCAGCTCCACAATACTCAGCCCCTGCTCCAGGTTAGATTACTCTTGAATTACAAAAGAAAACTACATTAGTAGCAACGATTCATCCTTGCCTAGATATATATGACATATATATTCATGCCTGTGTATTCAATGTGTTATACGTCATACACAACACAGCACCGTCGCAATGTTCCTTCATACACTGGAGTGTATGCAAGCAACAGAGCGTCAGCACTGCAAAGCATATATCTAGGCAAAGATGATCCGTTGATGAGTAGTATCTTAACTTGAATGCACTAATGAATACAAACTATTATTTTATTAACAAAATACGTCTCTATCTATTTGAATAGCTCCACAACAATCATACTCAGCACCAGCCCCAGCTCCACAACAATCGTACGCAGCACCAGCACCAGCCCCAGCTCCACAATACTCAGCCCCAGCCCCAGCTCCACAATACTCAGCCCCAGCCCCTGCTCCACAATACTCAGCCCCAGGTAAAAAGAGTTTCATTTGAACCTTTTTATTCTTTTTTTTTTCGATTTGTTCACACAAATTAATTTACTATTATTCACATTTTAAATTAATTTACTATTTTGATTTTGAATTTATTTGAATAGCCTCACAACAATCATACTCAGCACCAGCTGCTGCCCCTGCTGCCGCTTCCTTCTCCGAATCAGAAGGTTACGTCTACAACACCCCAAGCCATTAAAGCGAGTATATTTAAAATGGCCTATCCTGAATGCCATACAAATCAAAAAATTGAATCGAAATAAAAAGCATATTTAAAAAAAACTCAGATATTTTATTGTGTCTTCTCTCGTATTCAATGGCAATTTTCTTGATTATCTAATTTCAATGGTTAACGCATTGAATGGATAGTGAAATTCTGGTCGATGTCAAATTTCAAAATATCGTTTATTTTACTAGATTGTAGATCTTTTTCATGAAACTTGGCTTTTCTAAAAATGAAAACATCTAAATACGGAAAATGTTTACACGAAATTCGAACACTATCAAAGAATACAAATCATGTAAATCATCAGATCTGAAAGATTCCAACCGGGAAGTCTTTGAAGCCAATGATAATTGTTGTACATAATATCTACAATTTAGAGCAATAAACGATTTTTTGAAATTTTATATCGATGACCATCCAACAAATTTCGCTATCCGTTTTTCTTTTCGTCACCAACAATCCACCACCGAGATGCGATTAATTGTTTTTTTTTTGTTGAAAAAGTTTTATTTACTAGGCTATTCTAAGGCGATGTGTAAAAAGGAGGGAGACAAAGATACATAACAATATTTCAAATGAGAAATATTCATAACAGCACAAATACTGCTGAACTTGTGCACACTGTCAATTTCAAATAAACCAAATGTATCAATATCACAATAGTTCATGTAAATGAACGGCTTGAGTACGACGATGTGCAAATTTGTATGTTGTTCAAAATATTCCCGAAAATACAATGAAATAAAGTACGGCGGAGCAAAAACATCTTGGTGAATATTTGATGGAATCATTTTGACGTTATGATCATATCACTGAACTTAATCATTCTGAAAAAAAAACACCTGAAAACAGAACCTCGAATAAGATCTTCAACTCATATGGATTTTTTTTATTTAACTCCTAGTGGGGCATAGGGACTTCAGATAGGGATTCATATCGGTGATTAGTCGATTGTATCCTACATTATGATTCTGCCATGTTTTGATGGCGCTGGGTTCTATTTTACGTGTTTGCGCTGATGTCTTCTCATGTCTTTGTTGTCACACACACGAGACTGACTGCTTAATATGCCCTCCGAAGCACGTACTTACAAAAAAATGAAGTTTGAAATCCGCTTCGAAAATGTGATAATATGAAAATTCACACATGAAAATAGAATATAATCGTTATAGCCTTAAAAATACACTCACCATGTTGCAACATTTTCTAGAAAACACTACCGC
This sequence comes from Contarinia nasturtii, assembly GCF_009176525.2. NCBI lineage: Eukaryota > Metazoa > Arthropoda > Insecta > Diptera > Cecidomyiidae > Contarinia > Contarinia nasturtii. Next base: position 2,462,691 of record NW_022197768.1, read on the forward strand.
TACAGTAATAATAATTACAGCGGTAGCGTTTTCTAGTCTCTGCATAGGAAATTATACAAACCTATAAAATCGCATACCACTTGTGAAAACCAGACAATATATTTGGTTTTTGTCATCTGGATATTTCAGCTCATACCTCGGACGATTTAAGGGGGGGTTATCCGGGCTAACACCCCCTGTGCGCTGTGCCCATGTATGCTATACAATACAACAATCACTTCTATTGTTTTCACTCCTCACGTTATCCAGATAAGCTGAAATATCCAGATGACAAAATCCAAATATATTGTCTGGTGAAAACTTATATGAACACGGACTATGTGCCACTCTGTTTTCACATAAAACCCCATACTTTCACAAGTTCGCCGTTTTATTACGGTGAAATGACAAAACAATTGAATATATATTCCAAAACAAAAAAAAAAATAAAAAGGTGAGATGGAACGTAGCAAAAACCCAACAGAACCCAAACATGTTTATAGAACCATAATTTTGGGCAATTCCAGTATTTTTACGGAAAATTGATTTGGACGGAAAAAATTTCGATGATATTAATTTATTATCGCGGAAAAATGGTAACGATCATTTGATTAATTTCGCTCATACATACAGATAGCAGTACAAAGTGACACTAACAGATCAACTTTTTTGCTCTCGTTATTCTCTAGTTAGTTAATAGTTTTTATCTATTTCATTTGGTTGCCATGGTTAATTTTATTCCGCATTGACGAAAAAATTAAAAAAATCTATACTATATAAAACAAAAACAAACAAATCTGCATAAATTCAAACAAAAAATGCGTTTTTTGCAATTCACAAGCTGTTTGACAACGTCGTTTGATGCAAATTTTGCTAAAACTATTGAGCAATATTGACTAGACACTATTTATCTTTTCATCGCATCTTTTGATTTACTTTTTTTGCCACTTTTTTTAATTTGATATCAGCTTTGATGGTATAAATTAACCGGTTTCCGATATTTGGGCGTTAAAAATTTTAGTATAAAAGATGCTTCTAGTGGCAGAGCAAATCATTCGAACACATTCGTTCAAGTGAAGTGGTACGGAACTATCAAATATTACAAAAATGGTGAGTTTTTCCATTTTTCATTTGAAATGAAAAGAACAAGTAAAAAAAATAAGTTTGAGCACACCGCGGTGTTCAAACGATGCGATCGTGATGTGAAAGTGAATAATTAATATAATGTTGGTGTTGCTATTGTGTCTTGTAGAAATTCTTCTTGGCTTTGGCTTTCATTGCTGCCGTCAGCGCTGACGTGTCACATTTGGGAGGCGGTGGATACAACTATCCACAACCGGCACCACACCATGCAGCTCCTGCTCCAGCTGTAAGTATCAGCAATTGAATGAAATGACGAATTTTCAAGATAAATCATTCAATTTCATTAATAATTTGTAATTTTCCATATAGCCACAATACGTTCCACCACCACCACAACCCCAACAAAGCTACTTGCCACCAAGCGCTCCAGCACCACAGGTGAGCTATTAAAATAAAGCGTTCTTATTTAATATTGAAATGTTTGAGGCAAAAAGGTCATTCGATTCAAAACCATGTGCGACATTTTGGTGTCTTTTGAACGGAATACTTCCTAATTCTCTTGAATATGACTGACCTTTGGTGAATTTAATTAAATCCAATAATAACTCTCTGTCTCACGAAAACCAAAGACTATAATCATCTTGTTCTATTCTCTTTCGGTTCCAATGCAATCAAAATATATTTTATTTTTTATCTTCAATAGTGATAGAATAGAGCAAATCGATCCTTTTAATGTTTTCTTTTCTTCGAAATTTCCGTGAAACATTTGCGTTTGATAGAAAAAGTTCAGTTTTAACATATCATTGCTAAATATAACTACATTCCCAATAAAGAATTGTTATAATTTACAACATCCAGAGTAGAAACCATTGATTCAAAGCACAAAATTGAGCAGAGAAGCTTAGAATTTGAATTGCTGTTTAAATCAACAATCTTGTAGCTGACACTTTTATTAATTGCCAATTTTTCAATTTATTCCAAACCAGCCATATCATGCTCCAGCACCTGTTGCTCCAGCAGTAAGTATCAACATACACATTTCTTTTATTAACAATTTCTAATTTTCTAATGTTCATCCAACAGCCACAATATGTTCCACCACCACCACAACCCCAACAAAGCTACTTGCCACCAGCCGCAGGTTAGATACTATTGAATTCCAAAAGAAAACTACATTAGTAGTATCTTAACTTGAATGCACCAATGAATACAAATTATTATTTTATTAACAAAAATACGTCTCTTTCTATTTGAATAGCTCCACAACAATCGTACTCAGCCCCAGCTCCTGCTCCTCATTACTCAGCCCCTGCACCTGCTCCTCATTACTCAGCCCCTGCTCCTCAATACTCAGCCCCTGCTCCTCAATACTCAGCCCCAGCCCCTGCTCCACAATACTCAGCCCCAGGTAAAAAGAGTTTCATTTCAACCTTTTTATTCTTTTTTTTCGATTTGTTCATTCTACAAGAAAATCACAAAATATTTCGTTGTATATGCACATTTTAAATTAATTTACTATTTTGAATTTATTTGAATAGCCCCACAACAATCATACTCAGCACCAGCTGCCGCTTCTTTCTCCGAATCAAGCGGTTACGATTACAACGTACCACACTAAATGTTATGTCCAAACCATTAGAGCGAACATATCTGCATCTCAAATGGCCAATCCTGAATATCATATAAATCTAAAAATTGAATCGAAATAAAAAGCAAATTAAAAAAAACTTAGATATTTTATTGTATTTTCTCCCATATTCATGTCATAATCCTTTTTTTCATTTTCGACACCACTCAATCCAACAACGACCTGTGATCTCTAGATTTACGGCAACAAACATTTAATTGCCCAGAATACTCTAAGGCGATTTGTAAAAAACGGAGAGAAAAAATACATAAAAATAACTGCACAAGCAGCTACGATTGACAACTGAGTGCAGAATTTGCAATAACAAACTTAAGTGTGTTTTACTTTTCCGCACACCTAATGTAGGAAAGGTATTGTATTAGGCCAAAAAATTAAAGTCACCCCAAAACATGTCTTCTATGCATATTTCATGTAGAAAACACGATTAGAGATGATTTTGGGGCATATTAATGTGCGTCGCTGTGTGTGATGTGTCCTGTGTCCTATGACCTGTGTCCTGTGGCGTTTTGCCAAAGAAGCGATAAGAATTCTGCCTAAAATGATGAAAAAATAAAATTCACGTATAGTTGGCGCTACATTCTATGTAATAAGCGTATACTTCCCACTTATCCCGTTGCAACGGAAAACAAGTTTGCATAGAATGCAGCGCCAACAGTATGTGAATTTTATTTTTTATCGTTTTAGGCAATAAATATATGGTTTTCTTATGGCTACTTTGTTAACACGATAAATCTTCTTCCAAAAACTCAATTCAAATTCTGACTTTGCAGGATGATTTGGAATTACTAGGAGACGTGCTGATTAGTTTTTGAGCAATATAT
>NW_022197768.1:2476221-2493095 GCF_009176525.2 Contarinia nasturtii
CAACGCGACTCGATTTAAGAAGCGCCATCTCTTTCACGCCAGGTTCTCATATATTTTTTTCTTGCAAAATTGTATAAATTGAATAAGTTTTGCAATAATATTAACGAAAATAATTAATAGAATTTATAATAAATAAAAAAATTGAAAAAACACACAAATATTTTATATTATATGATTCACCAGAATAGCTTCACTTCGTGTTGTTTACGTTGTTTCTTTTGACAGATATCAATGTTTGACAAATACATATTTTCTGCACGTAACCATCTCTACATGGTCTACAAGTCAAAGCTACATATCATATAATATAAAATATTTGTGTGTTTTTTTCAATTTTTTTTATTTATTATAAATTCTATTTATTATTTTCGTTATTATTATTGCAAAACTTTTTCAATTTATACAATTTTGCAATTTTATTTGCAAGAAAAAAATATATGAGAACCTGGCGTCACATGAGAACCTGGCGACGCCGTGAAAGAGATGGCGCTTCTTAAATCGAGTCGCGTTCAAATACATTGTCAATATATAACGCAAGTGATACTCGATTTTTTCATTGCACGAATGCATTTCAATCAAATGATTTTGCGAATTTGATTGTGTTCCGGCATTTTTATAGTTGCATCATTGAAAGTAGTCCATTTATCATGTCCTAAATTCATTGACTATTATTTGTCTGGTTGAAACAGGTCATCATAGGTTTTTTATTGATTCGGCTAAAATTAATGCTGTTCATTTTTATGAGATTATAGTTTAAAACAAAAAAAAGCCATAACCCAAGAACTGACATTTTGGTGGCATGCATAATTAATTGGCACGTGCGAATATTTCAAAAACCATAAATTTTTTGCATTCGCCTATTAAACAAAGCAGACAGAGAAAATGAAAACAATTTTTGAATTCATTTTAACCGTGGAAGCCTAAAGGTAATTACATTGCATATGAAATTGGCATGGCGTTATCAATACTTTAAGCCGGGAAACTCATACCATGATGACACTTTTAACTTTTTCTATGTTTCATTATTTGATGCAGTTTTTATGGGTTTTTGCACTTTGTCTGTGCGTGTTCATCCTATGTTGCCAGTTAACAGATTGGACGTATAATCATTATACTCGTTAAAACTGGCCAATCTAGTGATTTAATTTTATGTGTTTTATTTTTTCATATATACGCATATTTTCAATTTAATGTCGATTGGTCGTTTCTCTATCATTTTTTTGGCAACTTATACCCGATTTGACAATTTAATAGTCTGAATAATAAATTTTTGTTTGGAATGAAATAAAAAAAAGTTTTACCAAGTTTTAAGACATATTAAACACCGATAACTCCCATGCAAAAATCCATATGTTTGGTAATTTCTGTATGGAAAAAGGATTTTTGGTGTTTCAATTTGAAACTTGCAAATAATGTTGATTTGCAAATCAGTAATATAAGAACAGTAATATCGCTTTTAATACAAATACATATAAAAAAATTGAAATTATAGAACGCAATTTCAAGATAGACATTCTTTGAAAATGTCAATGGTGAAAAAATTCGAATCCAACTAGAAAGTTGTGATATAAGCTAGTTTTTAATCTCAAACGCATATGATCATTTATGAGAAAAAAATCATAGTTGCAAAGATTAGAAAACGCTGCCGATATATTAATACTAGTTTAGCAGTTCCTATCAATAGTGCAAATTTGTACACATTTCGAGTGTTGTGAATAATGGTACTCTTTGCATTGCACAGAGTGAAAAAATGCGGTATATATAATTCAATTTTTAACTGAGCATTTTCTTTTTTACTGAATAAAATCTTATTTTACTGAGCATTTAAATATAATTCAAGACAATATATTGAAGACTTTTCATTTGAAATGAGACAAAATAGCACGCAATGTAGAACCGCAATGAAAAAAAAAATCATAAAAAAGAAGGATCCAAATTGCATGCTGTTAAATTCTTTGAATCTTGTTGTTTGTTCTTCGCAATTGTAAAATTATAAAATGAAAGAATAAATCAATTTTTAAATTTGTTACATTGTTTCATTTATTTATCACGTACGTATTAACCACAACGAAAAACATCATTTTTATTTAAAAAAATAATAAATATGCAAATGCATATTACACTTACATTTGGATTGCACTGTATTGCAATTGTAATCCAAACAAAACATTAGAATAATTTCGAATCAATTGTGAAAAAGAGAAACTTTAGAGAAAAATTATGCTATCGTATGAATGTGCTAAACCTGCTAACATTATCGTTTATCGAACATCACAAACTATTTCTTTGTGTTTATTCTAATTTCATTCTGGTTCGAGAGAAAAAATCTTGAATACACATCTAGATAAAGAGATTGATTTTCGAATTTTATGTATGTGTGTGTATGTGCGTGCGTAATCGATGAATTTTCCATTAAAATTAAATTGAAAATAAATTAAGATAAATACATAGTTCGTTTTTCGTATTCAACAAAAGAAAAAAAAATAATAATATCCTAATAATATTTAAATCGACGAAATCATCATATTATCACTTAAAATCTTGTTTGAGCGATTTGTTGTATCCAATCCAAGTAATGGGCAACTTTGACATAGACTCCTGGCACATTGACTTGTCCACAACCTTCATGAAGACAATGAAAAATTATGAAAATGCATTAGAAATGATTATTTTTTAAATTAATCCGTAATTTTTCATTACCTATTCCCCATGAAACAACACCGACCAATTGCCAAACACCATTTCGTTCGCACACCATTGGACCACCACCGTCTCCTTTGCATGCGTCTTTTCCTTCTTCACCACCAGCACAAATGAAACCTGGATTCAATTGATAGGTGTAGCCGAGACGAGTGTTACGCAATTGTTGTTCACATTGTTGGTGGCCAATAATGGGTACATCGACTTCCTTGAGAATGTTTTGGTATTTGCCAAAATCACCGAATGCATCTTTACCTATTTCCAAGAAGAAGAAGAAGAAGGAGAACAGCAAAGATTATTTGGGATATTGAAAATAAAATTTTAATTTAGTGCATACCCCATCCCGTTGTCCAGCAGCGTCGTCCTGTGAAGTCAGAATATCGGTCGGGCAAACAGGCTGGGCTAATATGTGGATTATTTTGGAAATCAACTGGAATGCCCAATTTCAAGACAGCCAAATCGTTGTCAAGTGTACCAGCATAGTATTCGGGATGAACATGGACGGATGCAACATCACGTTCAACATATGGGAAGAATTCGACATCGTGGTTTACATCCCACTCGCCCAAACGAACACGGAGTTCATAGCCGGAGTAACTGTTTAAATGAATAAAAAAGGTGTGAATATTTCATTTTTTTTTTTCACAAAGGCAGATATTTAATCGAATAAAGTGACTTACGTCTTTACACAATGAGCAGCTGTAAGAATGTGTTGAGCATCGATCAAAGTACCACCACACACGTAAACCGATTCTTTTGGATCCTTCTTCAAAATGGCCACCTGCCATGGATACTCACCAAATTCACTGTCGCCATCAACATAGACTGGATTCTTAATACGGCCAGTAATTCCATTTGTGTTTCGGCGACCGCATTGGCCTGGCTGAGCGAATTGTTGTTGACGTACTGGTCGTCGGCAACAAACTTGTGATGGTCCACATTGTTGAGGAATTTGATTGAATGATTGACGCTAATTTGGATTAAAAAACGAAATCACCAATTAAAACTGTTCTAATCATCAAATGAAATGCAAACAAGTGAATTGAAATTGAAATTGTGTATGAAAACATAAAGCAAAGTGAGTGTTTTGTAGTGTGCATTGATTTGTTTAGAGTTTCATGTAAAAAATAAAATGTAATATATTGAATTAAACAAAAAAAAATGAAATTAATTCGAAAAGCATAACCTGTGTGATGTATTTGTGTATGTTGATATCGGTATTGTTTTGAATATGTCCATGTGTATGTGTGGGGCGTTTCGTATGGTTTTTATTTGTTTGTTTGTTTGTATGATCAGTATTGTGAAATGTCCGTTAACACATAACAATTGTGTGTGTTTGTGTCAAATGTCGTTTCGCTAATGATCTATCTGATTCAATGTGTGTGTGTGTATGTTTGTGTTATGATTTGTTTCTGTTACCTTTTCAAGAAGTTTTGACTTTGGAGCGATTGATTCGTTATTTGTGTCGATGTCACTGTTAGCATTTCGTTTGCGTCGATTGCTTGGAAATGAAACGGATTGTGTACTTTGTTTTTGAACCGTTTGCCCAGCATCGGCATTGATTGCCTTTGCTTGTGCAAAATTTTGTGATTGTTGTTGATTATAATTTGCATAATTATCGGCATATGTATCAACGGCATTTATCGAACTATTTGCACTTCGGCCATAGTAAGTGCTTGGTTCAAATTGGTTGAACGATGGATCATTTGTAAGACTTGATTCGATATTGTTATTATTATTGTGATATGAATCATGATAATAGCCAGGGCTGCTGAATCCATAGTCGCCGGCATATCCGGTTGGATAGTAGGCGGGCGATGGTCCAGTTGGATAATGCGGTGAATGCTCGAAATGTGGTCCGCTTTCAAAGTGTGGCGGTCCTTCGAAATGCGGTGGTCCACTTTCATAATGATGTGGATGATACGATGGTGCCGGATAATGTGTATGCGTATGATAATGTTGATTATAACCTGGTGAAACGCCACCGCCACCGCCGCCAAATAGGCCATACTTTTTGGCCTTGAATAAATTGCCCACTTTGTTGATAATATTTTCATTTGGCGTCACATGCAGATTTACTAATGGTTTGAACGTTTTTTCGCCGTATTCATTTTTTGCAAATTGAAATGATACCAATGGATTGACATTAACCAAGCCAAGATTCAAACCATTTGGACTGATCGATCCAAAGTATGGATTTTGAGCTGGATAACCGCCATTGAATGTGTTCAACGGATAGCCACCAGTTGGATATGGCAGACCAAACGAAACACCGAATTGTGGTTCAACTTTTTTCTTCGTTAAACCAACGCCAACCCCACCAAGTCCACCAACGCCAATGCCAGCTGCTGAGCCGCCAAGACCAAATAGTCGCTAAAACGACGAAACCACATTACTTTTTTTGTTTGTATGCATCGATTTTTGTATTTGTATTTTGATTTGAGTGGTGAGTAGTTTGATGTTTGTCGCCGTATATTGTACGAACAAACGGCAATATAATCATATTTATGAAAATATGAGCAAATAATTTTTCGTTTAAATTTGAATTTTAAATTGAACGTGCTGTTATGTATGTATTACAGGATTCTACGAACTGAAGAATGATCAGTGACAATGCAATTACATTTATTATAGTAAATTACTTTCAACATTTTTTTTTACCAAACATAAAAGAAATATATAAATAAATACTTTCGACTAAATTCGATGTGATTTACTTCCATACCAGCGAATATGAGATATACATAAAAAAAAATTCATACAGAACGACAACATAATGAAACATATAGTTATTGAAATTGGTTTTTAGTAAATTGTCTAATTTCGATGGGCACAAAAAAAATAACAAACAAAAAGAAATGAAAAGACATAGAGAAAACATTGGTTTTGATGTGTGGAAATGGATGGTTTGTTGTTGGACGATTTGTGGTTTGGCAGCGCGCTAATTTGCATTTCTACATAGAAAAAATCAATAAATGTGCAGCATTGAAACATATACACGACGATATGATTACGTACGAATTGCATTCGTGCTAGGCGAAAAAAAACATACACAAAACAAAATCGGTTGGACTCTCGGTTGGCTTTGGCATTGAATTTGTACAAACATATATTACGATACAGTGTATTTTTTGCATTTTCCCCGTACGTTTTGTATTTCCATCAACGCTCCAAATCAAGATTTAAAAACAAAAAAAAAAAAAACGAATCAACATGTCTACAAAAAGAAATATCATCGCGCCACTTCTATAGAAACATACTGTGTGAAAATGGATTAGTTGCTGTGATTTGAGTGCCATTTTGAAAACAAAGTGCATTTGCAAAGGAGCTCAAAATGTTTGTGTGTTGTGCGTTGTGTGCGGTTATGTCTTGTTGCATGCATGCATATTTATGCTTGTAATTTAAATGCCATTTAACGTAAGCACAATGAAAACTATTTTCATCTTCAATTATATAGAAATTGTCAAATCCAGCCCATTTAAAATGCAAAAGCTCTTTTTTTTCAATCTCACTGAATGTTTTGTTAATTCATGCATTGAAAATGAAATGAAATGGATCCGTACACAAATTAGACATAAAGATAGTTAGAAAGAAAATACAAATTATTTGAATACTTACAGCTTCACCATCAGATTTTTGTAATTCATCCGATTTCTTTTCGGCAACTTCACGTTTTGAAATTTTCTTCACATCTTCTTGTGTTGTTTCAATTTCAATGGATTTGTTTTGTTCATCATCGTCAGCATTGCTTTCATTGTCGTTGATTTGCTTTGGAACACGGTTTACGGTTGAGTTTGACGTTGAGTTTGATTCTTCGGAGAATGCTTCGATGTCTGAGCCCAAATTACGTGGATCAAGTGGTAAAATTAAATCGCCTTTTCGACCCAAAACATCACGTGCCGGGCATTGATCATATGGAACACAAACGCAATCTAAATTATCTTGACGTGAAGCTTCTTGATAATTGGCACCAGAACTATAGAGACCACCGTATGATGAGCCGCTGCCGCCGCCGCCGCCACCACCATATGAACCACCATTCAACGAATTAATTCCAGAGCCACCTTTCAATGCTTTCTTGTAATAGTCGGGGTTCGATGAATGGAATGAACCTGAACCGAGTGAATTCACATTTCCAAAGCCTGAAGTGCCGAAACCAGATGATCCTGGGCCCGAACCATCATAGTTGCTAACACTTTCGAAAATTGGCTTTGTGCCGCTACCGTACGATGATCCCGATGGATTAATTCCATTGACTGAATTGAATCCATTGAAACCGGATTGTTGTTGTTGCTTGAACGATTGATAGCCAGTAGACAGTGTATTGTAACCACCGCCATTATTGAAACCGCCTCCATTGTTGAAACTGCCGCCTTGATTTGGACTGTATTCACCTATAATTTGAAAAAAAAAAAAAAACAGAAAAAAGTGTCGTCAAAAAATGTTCGTTCAGTGTAAGAAAATGAAAAATCAACCAACCTGTGGCCAAAGGTACTGATGGAACGGGCACTGGAATTGGATTGTTTACAATAACCGCCGGTGCTTTTACATTATCATGAGTGTTTGCAGCTCCGTCAATATGATGATAATGATGATGAATATTGACTGAATTTGAACCGCCTCCGGTGATTCCGTCGTTGATCGATGTCTTTACTGGTCCTTGATCGCTGCTCAATCCAAGTGCATGGAATTCTTCATTCGAAAGAATGTGTTCATTGTGCGAATCAAATTTGTATGGTGGTGAATCGATGATTGGGCCTGGTGGTTTTGAGTGGTAAATTGGACCGGAAATTGGACCCTGATAACTTGGACCGCTTGGTTGTGAACTGATGAACGGCGCTGAGCTGTAGACAGGTCCTGGAGCATAGCCAACTTTACGTGGTGGTCCGAATTGTTGCTGTTTAACAATGCCCGGTGGCATTGGACGTGGTGCACCATAAATAATCTTTGTTGGTGGTTTTTGTCCACGATATGGTCCATTTGGTGGTTGTGCATAGATTAATTCTCCCGGACGTAAGAAAGCATTTTTATGATCGATATCACTGCCGCTTGCACCTTCGCATTGCATCAAACCCAATGTACAGAGTTTGTCTTTAATGAGATTACGTGCTTGTGTGTCGTCACCCTTTTGAAGTGCATCTTGAACAGTTGGATCGCTGTACACTTCATCGAAACCATCCAAATTGCGACCCTGGCGAGTCGATGCCAAAATTGAATCGATCAAATCATCGGCGGTGTAGGCGGCCGTATCATTTTGATTATATTGATTGTACTGTTCATTTCCTGCATTCGATTCGATGTGATACTGATGATTTACTTGACTTGCCTGTTCGGAGTTCGTTGACCACGAAAATAGTCTGCCATGATCATCGACTGCATAGACTGCAGTGGCCAATAACAATACCCACACCGTATTCATAATCGGTTTATTTTTGTGTTTTACTTACTTTTGTATTTCTTTCTAAAAAAAATAAAGAAAATATAAATCGCTTAGATTAGTATCATAAAATCGACAACGAAGGAAGACAAAAAAAGATCGAATAAATAATGCAAATTTTTATATGCGATATAGTATTGTGTGCTCTGCTCAAAATCCACATTTTCATACACATTGAATTCAATTGGTCGCATGATGTAATCCAAAAGAAACGGTTTAATATTACATTTTGTTTTTATCTCAACAGACCAAACATCTACAAAGCAAACGAATAAAGGCAGCAAAACAAAAAAAGAAAGTTCCGCTTTTTTGCATCGCTTGAAAGTAAAAGTAAAATGCACTTCAAAAATGTTATTCCAACAGAATCGCAATAATTGAATTATATCAGCCGTTGAGATCACAATGGATTTATACTCTTTTTTTTGCGGTACTCTGTGTGGGCTTGACCGCATTTTTGCTATTCATGTTATCATATTTGGATCCATTCAATTGAAAATTAGATGTAGATATCCACCTACAATCTTTCGAATTTATGCCAACGGATCGCAGATTGTTTTTCCAAAGTCATTTCGCGTTTTCACTTTTTTACTTATTTTGCCGTAGAAAATGTACAAAAAAAGCAATCGTCAAAAAATGGAAAGAGAGAAAAAGCTTCTAATTGCTATTTGTAGTACCAAATTTGCGATTTCCTTTGCTGGAAGTTACAGCTTTATATTCAAAATATTGCAAAAGTGTTTGGCACACCAAAGAATGATCGCGCACGACAAATAAAGTTGTCGCTAATACATGCAATGAACAACAATAACAAGACGCACACAATTTGTGACACAACAAATTCATTACAGCGTTTATTGTGTCGTAGTTTCTAATTATCTAATGAACATGCAATAAAACGTCACATTGAACTAAAAATGGCCAATTTACATTTGTAAAATGGACAGACAACTTCCCGAAAGTGGAAAGCCGTGTAGTCTTTTTTTCTGTTGTTGTTTCTTTCGTGAGATAAAAATTAGTGGCCGGATGATTATTTTCATTGTTTTATGTTTGCTGGTTTTTGGGTGAATACGTGCTGTTCAAACTCATTGTTTGCGAGAGTGAGAAAAGAAACAAAAAAAAAATATGAAAGTAAAAGTTTGGCTGCATCACGATGCCGTCATCTTGATGCAAATGAATCCACACCAAAATAAAATGGAAATAAAAAAAAATTCGTCAAAAATGTGTCGCAACGATGACGCATATGCTTGATAATAATTTCAATCTCAATTATTTTACAGCTATACTCATTTCTGTGTCAGCACAATATACTCGTGAGCCATGCAATTACACAGCAAAAAAAAGAGAAGAAAACATATAAAAATGACATCATAATCATCAATCACTCATAATTATAATTCTACATGCTATAATACTTTACGACAATTTATGGTGTCTAGCATATCAATGTCGGTTGAAATATGCTTGATACGGTGAATTTGTGTAACGTATATCCATATCTGTGTACGATCTTCAGCATTATCTTCACGATAAACGGTACTGAACCGAATCAAATGAAAAAAATCTTTGGTTATTGCTGTTACCTTTTATGCTATGGTGCTGAGTACATATGGCATCGGATCGAAATAAGAGAAAGTGGAAGTATTTATTTATCTTACGATCAGATTCAATGTTGAATAGGTTAGTTATGCCATAACAAATGGAATATGTGTGTGCGTGTACATGTCAACAAAGAGCGAACACGTGCGCAAATGAAGAAATCATGCGAGCTAAACAACTCGAGCAGTACGAATGAAATGCGAGAAAGAAACTTGCCGAGAATACGCGTTCAATTTCTTTCCAAGGCTAAACGAAACAACAAAGACTTTATTTTATTGACACATCGTTTCAACGATCATCATGAATCAACATTTGCTAAATTGCCGCATTGATACTCAAACACATACCGAAAATCACACGGTAAACAAATACAGATAGGTGTTAATTTCATTTTGCCTATGTTTATGTAACATACGTGAAAATGTCATAATACTTCGGTAATCAAAAATATAAACAAAAATGTAAAATAACAAAGCGATAATTTATTATGCAAGCTCATCATCGACTTCGAACGAACGCCGAATTTCAAATGAAAACGTGATGGAAATGCTCCCGAAAATGCAATAAAATTGAATTTAAATAAAACGATCAAAGCAAATTCACCTATTCGAACGAATGGCATTAACCAAAACAAAGATGACTAATTCAATAGCTTATTGAATCATTTGAGTTGTTGATATTTTTAGAGAATATATGCATAGAGGGAGAGAGAAATGTCGATGGCTTTGCATACATTTTACTATCGGTTTTGACTAACTGTAATTTAAGCGCCACAAAATAAACGAAAATCAAGATGACTCATTTAAAAATAAATTTCTATCCAATCTGGTATCACTTCGATATGAAGATACCAAACCAACAATTTTAACTCTAGAATTTGATAAATTCGCATTTTTCAATCTACATTCTTCAATTTAGAAAAAAAGATGGTATGATGTGAATATTATGTAATAAAGTGCACACTAGGAATCTAAAACAAACACTCTATATGATTTTTGAATTTGAATCACTCACGAAAATTCTCGCCGAACAAAAACTAAGATCTGTTTCGGTTTTCTTTGTTTTTAATGAGTTAACGGTTGAGTTCCGTTGTCTTTTTACTTCCGTTGATTTGAAAATAAACGTTTGTTTGGTTCGTTTTATTTACTTTTCGGAGATAACCAGCGGTTTGGATATCTCACAACTGACTGTATGTAAAATAACGAAATGTACGTGCATTTATAGATTCCCACCCAAAACAAAAACGAAGAGAAGAAGAAAAAAGTCATCACCAAGCCGGAGGAAGAAAAAAGTAACAAAGAAATAAGACGAAAACATAAAAATGTGCCTCATTTCACTTAAGTTCACTGTTTTTGCATCTCCTCTTCGTGTGTATTTTAATGCGCCTCACTCTTTCCAACCGCTGTTGTTTTTGGGGCTATGTATGCGGTCGCGCTTGCACTCGCATACATGTCATTTTTTTTTACTTCTTAATTCACAGACGGCGACATAAACGGCGCGTAAAACACTTTCACTATCTTTGATCTGCTCTTTTTTTTTGTTTTTGCGATGATGATGATGATTATTAGTGATCTTGTTGCTCGGTCTTATGGATTCGAGTCAAATTCAAACTTCATAGAGCCATGCAATGATTAAAATCTTATTACTGCACTAAAAATTCGATGATTGCATTTTGTTTTTGTTTTAACTCAACTCTCGATACATACCAATTTCTTTATGTATTACACTTTACACCTTAATAATTTGCTTCGTTTGAAAATACCACTGCTGCAAAATAATTTAATTGGCGCGTTTGCAGTTAACTCATGTGAGATTCGTAATCGACTGATATCAATCGCATTGACAGCGCTTGGTTTTATACAATTTCGATTTTATTTGAATACATTATACACATTTTTCGCGATATAGACGCCTCAGAATTTGGCCCTACCATTTTTTACGTTTCGGCCAAGCCACACGCACAATGTTTTTCATTTGTTTTCGTTCGTTCGGTTTGTATGCACTGCGTGTATATGCGATTTTTTTCTAAGCGTACCGGATTTTTGTGGGTTTTCCACGTTTTTAAGGTTACACAATTTTTTTGTGGATTGATGTTATAATGCATACGTATACATCACATACTCATGATGCTATCGAGTTGTGTAGTAGATACGTTTCGTTTCATTTACGTTTTCGATTTACGAGGTGCAAACGTTCCGAAGGAAAAAAAAAGTCTGTCAATGTCGGTGGAATAACCAAACAAATTGCCCAACTGTAAAAATGCTTCGTTTAAATCATATATCATTTCATTTGAGCACATAAACCGAACTTATTTTCGGCGCTCGTGATTCATAGCTGCGTGTGACACAATACAAAAGAAAATGAACGCCGATTTTGAGAGGTTCGTCGCTTGTTATTAGATTTTTTGTTTAGAAAAGCTCAGTTTCATAGAAGAACATGCGCGTATTCATGTTTTTTTCTCGGAAATATCAACCCTCCGTACAAATGATGTTGCCGTGCACAATGTATGCGTATATTGTAATTTTTTAGATTTTCCATTGAATCAATGCAATTAACGCCTCTTGACATGACCAACCGGACAATAGAAATTGTGTCATTATATATTTCTTTTACATGGAATCGTGTTAATGTGTTAATACACTTTCAAAGTTTGTTTGAACTACAACCACAACAAAATTCAGTGAAATTATATTATTTAACCAGAAAATTCTCAAATGCAAACTAATTGGCTTTTATTCTGGCACAAATCATCTATTTATTTAAATTCAACTATTTAATAATGTTTTCGATTCTTTCGATGTTGGGTTATGCGCAAACATTTGATTTACATAAATATATATCTTGCAAAAAAAAAAAAAAACGTTTTGAACATTCGAATTGTAAATCGGTCGATTGGGCGTAAAACTGTGTATGTGGATTTGTCATAATCGCAGGATTGACATCGAAAATGAAAGTTTCGCGAATGACTTCCTCAATGTTGGTTGTGCAAAATGAATTCGATCGTTACCAAAATTGGAGCGATATTGCCGATCCAGCCATCACAGACGATCGAAATAAAAACGACATTTATCTCTAATAAAATCTTCTTTTCTTTGTGAATATTATGCAATTTCGCATCATCTAATGATCAGAGAAATTCGTTAATTTCACATGCTATTTTTGTAGTGCGATGAAATCAAAATCGACTTAATTGCCATGAAAATTATCTTCCGTTTTCGGCGTTTGTTTATGTTATCGTAACATAAAAATCGGCAAAATGTTACACATACATGCAAGATATGCGTGAACCAAGCGTAAAGTTACTACGCACAGTGTTTTAACTATAGCATGTAGAATTGCTGTCAATGCTGCCAAATAAAGTGTGTTCACCGACACAAGATTAAGTAATCGCTTGTGATCTTTTTTTTGCGAGACGGTTCCTTTCTGTTATTGGCTCTTAACGAATCGGCAAATTTCACCTTTTCACCATCAAATGGACCAGTGTCGCACAATGTGAATTGTAAATCCAACGGAAACAAATTTTTCAAATGGTTATCTCTTTCTTGGATCAAAATGATAATTGGAAATGGTTACCTCATTTCTGCGGTTGAATGTTCACCATACAAAATTATATTCATTTTTTCCATTCATAATAATTGTTGCGTGTATTAAATGTGCATTTAGTTCATTCGGTGCATATCTATTCATTTTATGCGCACATACACGCCCAAAAACTTGAACAAAACAAAATTCACATCGATTTCAATTCATGTTTTTTTGATTTCTTTGTAATGCGGCCCATGCATACTTTTTGCGCTTTTGTTTTCTTCTTCTTCTTCTTCTTTATCGTCGTCGTCGTCGTTGAATTCTCAATTCCATAAGTAATTCACCTGGCAAGCCTTGGGGTTTTCCTAAACCATAATTGAAACAACGACGTGTCAAATAGCTTGTTGAACGATTCGCCTGCTGATTTTAGCTTATAAAATAATTTTCTATGTGAGCTTTTTATTCCATACAATCATGCTTGGATTCATTACATAATTCAGAATAGAGTGAGAGAGAAATGAAAACTTTTGTATACGATTATGGCATACGGTATATTTTACACTATTATTGACCCAAATCTCGAAACGGAAAACCATTGAAATGTTGGAATTTCCAAGTCTTTATGCCGTTTTTTTTTCTTTGACTCTGAAATTGTGTTAGTTGGCTCATAATTTTTCATTGATCTATTATATCGTTGGAATTTCCTCGATTTGAAATAATTTTGATTTTATTGTAGAATTTGGCAATTAAATTGATGCCATTTAATTTTTTGACATTTGTAAATTGGCGTTATTAAGGTGTGAACGCAACATTTGTTATCGTAAGAATAATACACGTTGTGTTTATGCAATGATTGGAGCCGTAATGATGCTTTAAGTAAAACATAATATGGAAGTAAATGTTGTGTTAACGAACTTCCGGTCGGGAAAATACGCGTCCACAATTGCATCGTCAATTTTCTATGGCTTTTTTTTCGCTTGCTTGCCCACTGCGATCGTCAATCTTTTTTCACGGTTTTACGTAAAACGCTTTTCCATTCAAACATTTTTGCATTGCTGATTTTTGTCACAAGTGAAAGTGCTATGTATGTGAACTATTGGTAAATATAAATCTGATAGAACTACACTTTCCACCTTTTAAGATTGCCATCAACGCAATTAAATTGTACCTCTTATGTGCCAAGGAAAACATAAACAAAAGAATGAAAACGAAAGAAGAGAGTGAATAACATGGATTTATTTGCAAATGAAATGAAATAAAACAATTTCCAAAGATGTGGAGAAAGACGCGCGCATTGTGCTTGACTATCAAACCGAAGAAATACAAAAGTATTGTGTATGAATACAGATCGTATTGCAATCCAATCTTATAAGATTGAACGAATGTTAATTCCCATTCCAATGTAGAAGCAAACAAGAAACAAGTCAATAAGTCAAGGTTTTGCATCATAATATAGAAAAATCTCATTACACTTAACTGGCTGTCGTATCGAAATGGAAATGTGAATTTCTTCGGAATCGCAGAAAACAAAACCAACAACCAGCCCGAACCAGCCATTGTAAGCATGTATACATAGTCGTCGCAAACAAAATTCAACTGTACGTAATAGAGTTAAGTGGTCATTTACCTTTTGTGCGTTTTTTTTACATAATTTATTCGTAGCAAAGCGGCTGAGAGGTGAAAAATGTAGAAACATAATACTTCAAATGTTAAACCACTGTCCGGTTCTATGTTTTTATGTGATGTTGCTCTCGAGAAAGAGAATCAAATTCGAATTTCTCAACATGGTTTTTCTTGCGTAACTATATTTAGTTTCGTATTTAATGTTTGCAGCGCATTCAATTCGAAATGTATTGCGTAAACGATTCATCACGATTAGTAGATTGGTTCTTAAGAAGAAAATTCTTGATTGAAATCTTAATACGCAATTGCTTCAATCCATAGAAGAATCCGGACCCAACCAAAGCGATTTCATCACTATTTATCATCAGTCTAAGTCATAAAAGGTGAACAATAAAACCAGAATCAACTTTTTCGAATGTGTTTTTTGTGTGCTTGATTATTCGATTGCACAGCATCTTTTATGTGCGCAGGTCGAGAACATTTGTGATCGTAATCGTAATTATGTAAACGAAAAAAACGCAATTTATTTTGGAAGACACGAATATTTCAAAATCGAGATGATTCAAGCCATAATATAACATTGAAATGAGCATCGAACGAAATTGATCAATTGTTGTTATGTGCGTAAGCGATTATAACACGGATCCTTAGGAAATTGATGGTCTATTTGCATTATCCGCATTTGAATGGTGTCGCCGAACAAGAAATGTGACTGTAAATAGACAAGAGATTGCGACAACATATACAATCCATTTAACGTCAGATGACTCATTCAAACTTGTGCCATGCAGTTATTGTATTTCTTTCGATCACGACTTTTGTTTCTGATATATTTTATTTTTTGTTGTCTCTCTAACACTTTTCGGTACAACTCGCTTGTAAATTGGTAACGCGTACACAATATTATTATTATTTTTTGCATAACACACAACTACACAATACGAACCAAACAAAATAATTCACGATCGCGATTTGCAAATCCAGTAAAATATAATAAAACAAAAATGAGTATAATGCGTCATACGGCGAAAAAAAAATCATATTCAGACGAACGTTAGAGCGATTACATAAATGTCTTTTTCTTTTAGCATAAGCATTTCCATTGAGTGTGCGAACTTCAATTTAATCAATTTTTTTTCGCAAAAAATGGTTGTTTGAGAGATGAGACAATGCCATGTATGGATTGCCAGTTTCCGCTTTCTTTCTTCGGAATCATCCAGCCATTGAGAAACAGAGAGAAAATCAATGTGAATTCATCGCAAAACCAAAATTGACTACATCACTGTGCCCCATGATAAACAAAAAAACGGCTTTGGACAATATTTGGCAACGCATTTCAATTCCACGAATGATTAACATTACCAATGCCAACTGAAATCAACTGTTACAACAACAATGAAAAAATCACAAATGAAATTTAAAGAAGATTCCATTTGAATTATATATCATGACATATGACATATATTCATGCAATCAATTTCGAAGCCACACAAAAATCTCACATTATTTTCACTGTCATAATAAGATGTTTTTGTTTAGCAATCCTAAAAATATCTTTGTAATAAAATAAAAAATAAAAAATAAAAATGAAAACACTCTCTTTTGAAACCAAAAATTTATTGATTCAAGAAAAAGCACTTTTTTCGTCGTATTTTATTTCCAAATGTATTTTCGAATCGTGTGATTAATGATTGATGTGGTGATTGTTTTTTTTTTTTTTGCTGAAAAGTTTAAACGTTAAAAGTTCAGAAATCCAGTATGCGCTTTTGAATTTTCAAAGAAGAAATACATCATTTTGATTTTGTTTTATTTTATTTTTCGTATCTGAATCGGTTGTGTGTGCCAGGCGAGACGTTAAATGCGTTGAGCTTTAGCATGGTCTAGTAATAGGCGTATCTATATGAATACAAGTCAGGCACTCCGTAGCGGACCTGCAATTGAAAGGTTTTCACACACATGAAATAATTGATCAATAAAAGTTTTAACGGCAAAAAAA
>NW_022197768.1:2498095-2660083 GCF_009176525.2 Contarinia nasturtii
GACGCAGGCAAGCAAGCTGCTTATAGCAAGCCGTATGACATTCTCTGGCGAAAATCCCTAGCAAATTGAAAGAATTTTCGTACGTTCCAAAACTGAAAAGCAAAAAAAAAGATCCTCACTTTTTTGGCCAAAATCCCCAGCAAATTGAAAGAATTCTTTGAATTTTTTTAAGGGGTAACACTTCGTCAAGGGGGGTAATCGGACCTTTCGGACCCCTGCTGAGGACGTATGGTTGATATGCGCTGATTTTTATCTTAAATTTTCTGTTCACTTTACAATCATATTAAAGTCTTTTGTGAACATTGATTGAATGGTAATTTTGAATTTGATCCACGATAAATAATATGATTCTCGCAGCAGTAGTTCAGCTAAAGCGAAATATGAATCATACCCCAAAATCTTCCTAATAATTCTCTGCTAGCATGGCATGGTTGACTTAAACGCGATTGAGTTCATATAGTCGCTGAAATCCATAAATAAAATGACTTTTACGCTCTTCACAACGATATGTTAATTAATGATGTCAATTACGTAAAGTAAAGCAAAAAATAGACTCCAAATCCCTCACACAAATTCGAAGATAAAAGATCAGTTTTGATGAAATGCATTGCTTCACATAAAAATAGTTTTAATTAAGACACTTGAATAATTGCACATAGTGTTCATTGTATGAGATGAAAAAATCAAATGAACGAATCCAATCGCACTCGTTCTGATGAAGCATCGTCACAATTACTGTATTGCGGTGCTCCGTTTGATTAGAATATTATTGAGAAATTGTGATGTGGGTGGTGTTGAGCATTGTGAAAAACGGCGACATTTTTTTTTGCATTTGAACTCTTTTATGAAATGACCTATGTTTATGAATCACACAATTTGGTGCACGGGAATAAAATAAGTCTTGCACAAGTGCTCTGCCAATTTATATTAGAATATTGGGTCACAGACGTACTTAACAAAGATAAACCGCTTTTAAGTGAAAAATTTTATTAAAGCGGTTGCATGTTATGCAAGTTACAACAATCGAATTAAGTAATAATAGAAGACCGTCTTAATGAGGTGCGATTAAATGCTCTCAATGAATGAACCGAGAGTACAAAGAGATAATTGGCGGTTTGATATAGTCGTTCCAGTAATTTACACTTTTACATGATGTGAGTCTTCTGCTGGCAAGCAAAATCGTGAATTGAGATAGAAAAATGAAATCAGCTGTAAATATTTATAGGAAAACCCTCATAAACATTAAACGAATCAATTGCCGCGATTTCATTTGCCTTTAAGACATCCATTGAATTTCAAATCGAATTTTACGAATACCTTCTGATTCAAACGATGTGAATACTTTGTCGCCTCGATTCTTTTGCTCGACTAATTGTTGTCAATTGATTTTAATCAAATCGTTGTTTCAACGGGCGCGTGTACAGTACAGTGAGTATTTCATAGTAGAACTTTTCCGAAATTTATGAATGAAATCACGAAAACCATTATTGTCTTGGTCAGGCTCTTTCGTCATATTCATAAAAGAGCCAAACATCGTTCGATCAATGAACAAGTGACGAATTATGTTATTCATCACTATTGTGACGTATGTCAAATCGTATGCCAAACGTATGTGAATTCTTTGCATTGCAATCATATTTCAGAGAAGATTCTTAGTCAAGCGTCCAGGTCAACCATTCACTTAACCCCGTTCATTGAGGTAGCCACTGCATCTATCTCTATATAAGTAATTGACTCTAACTTAATCAAAATTATTCGACAAAACACTCGACAAGCGAACACATTACTGCACATAATATGTGAACGTTTTCCAATTTTATCAACGAATGGCATCTTCAATTGTCACAGTTTTTCTCATTTTTCGGTAAGTATCGAATTTTTAAAGGAATTTTTTTGTATTCTCTGAAATTTTTCGAAAATTAATCAATTTTTCTCATTCCATTTCAGACTTACTATTCTTGTCACTGTTCGTGCTGAGATTCATGCATCGGACTTTGAGCAATATGAAATCGATCCAAGTAGTGGTATTTTTTTCGAGGAATTGGGCAGCCTACAACTTTACTCCACCGAATGGACGTTCGTGACATATGTAAATCTCTCCCACTTTGCTGCGGAAACTGAATATTTGGATCATATGGTGTTGAAAATTCAAAATTTCTGTGAAAAAATCCATGCAGAATTTGCGTTAGCAATTCCAAATTCGTATTGTGATCATACGATGCCGCAGTTGTTGAATTTATTAGACGACGTTCGTGAATATAGTGCAAAATGGTTTTTGAATCACGAACTGCCATCGGAACTACGTTTCAAGAATGACTTTCGTGGTTTGCGCCGAAAGAAGCGTGGTCTCTTAGGTGGAATAACAAAACAATTGTTCGGAACATTAAGCGAAGATGAAGGTGTATTTTACATGGAGCAAATAAATGCGTTAAAATCCGAGAATTTTCAGCATCTCCTAATGGCGGAGAAGCAAACGACGTTATTTCAAGAATCCTTAAAAGTGTTAAATAATACGATGCAATCGCAGCACATTCAAAATGTGGCCCTTCAGAAGCAATTCGATGATCTCAGTTATGTATTAAAAAATGCAACGATTGAATCAACATTGGCCCAAGTGTCCGGTGTTTTAGTTGGTAAATTAAGTGAATTAATGCAATATGCATCGTATCTAATTATCGGTTTTCGGGAAAAACAGCGATATTTCTTCGAAGCAATAACGACAAAATCGAAAAGTTTTCAATTAATACCCCCGCGAAAGTTTATGAATGAGTTGGAGCGTGTTAGTTTATTGGTGGCACGACAAGGATTACTATTGCCAATGGTGATAAAAGGCGAAAATTTGGCGAAATTCTATCAAATCACAAGTACCGAGGGACGAATCGTTGACAATAATTTAGTGGTGCGGTTTTCAATTCCATTGGTTGACAGTAAAAAATTTACACTTTATAAAGCGACTAGTGCACCGCATCGAAACGATACCAGCAAACAATTCGATTACATTGTGCCACGGAATGAATACATCGGTGTTGATAGTTTTAAAGAGAAATTTGTGACGATGACATTGGATGAATTGAAGAATTGTCATCGCACCATGCGTCATCACCTAGTGTGCAAACAAACATTTCCACTTTTAACGGCCAACAACCATTTGGGATGTGAAATCAATTTGTTACGCAATACAAATGTGAATTCAAGTTGTGATTTCCGCACGACAAACTTAACCGACGAGTTATGGGTGCAGCTACAACAACCGAACACCTATTTGTACACATTGCCAAAGGAGTTAACGGTGACTGTTATTTGTCCAACATCGCGAAATTCGATTTTTCTTGAAGGAACTGGTGTCATTTCCGTTGAAAATCGTTGCCGTATCAAAACCGACCGCGTTGAAATCGTCGCTTTTCAAAGCATCGAATCGAACATTTTTCGAAATTTTACAATCATCAACAAATTCGACGTGAATATTACGTCGAAAATTGAAAAAGCGAAACAAATCAAAAGCCCGCGCATTCCGATTTTGAGATTACTGAGATTAAGCACCGACGATACCGCAAAAATATCAGATATTAACGACGAATTAAACGGCTTACAAATGCAAAATGCAATCGACAAAGCATCAGCGATGAGCGTACTGAATTCGGTTATTAATAACGGCGGCAGCATTGGCCAAATTGTATTGGCCCTTGCTATTATTGCCATTGCAATTGTAGTGGTCTTTACATTCATCAAGTATAGCCTCATCAAAAGTGGAAACATTTTCATTTTCATTCTTCTAGTCACCATTGCCACCGCAACCGTTTTATACTTCATTTGAAACATTTTTTGCGTTAAATAATCGTTCAATTTAAACGCTTTCGGAACTGAACATTCAAACCAATGACACCGCCCAAATCGACACCAAAGATACGAACCAAAATCGAGACATTTAGTTATTTATTTTGACATTTTATTTATTTTGTTCGATATTTTTAGAAAGATATTATTGTTAGACTTTGAATTCATACACAAATATTTTGTGAAAAGAAACTGATTTTTTAATTGTTTATTTTTTTTTTGTTTTCTCAAGAATTTTTTTTATGTAGATTTTAAGTCTTTTTATAAATTTTGTTTTCATAGAGAGTTTGACTGTAAATATTTGGATTTAGTTTTTACATATATCGATTAAATTAATTAAAAATAAACTCGAATATATATTTTTAAATTTAGTGGTGTTTTATTCTACTTATTTTATATCCAATTTTAGCAGAGCTGTTATAGGCACCTCGAAGGTGAGGACACTATTGAGTTTAACAGCAGCACTTTATTTTAGCGGGAGTTTTAGCTTAAATAATGTAAGTATTTTCAAAAAGTCCCTTAGATCTACAGGTACTCAAAAATCACAAAGACCAAATATATTTGTTCAAACGGCGAACTTGAAATCCGGATCTTTGAAATTTGCATATTCTTCACTGACAGGAAATTCTCTAATATGGGCTCAGTGCATGTATCAGTAGGTACTCTTCTCACTCTCTTCATTTTGGCGATTCTCAAAAAATTGTTAGTTAATTTCTCGTTTAAAAATCTCCATTATCAACAATGTATGATTAAATGCGTGAAAATCATAATTGAATGAATAGAACAGCGCATCATGAATCATACCAAGTGCATTTCTAAAAACTTGAAGAAAAAAAACTGTTTCAGCAACAAAGTCCCATGTTAAGTGTTTAATTAAATGCATTGTTTCACTGCAAAGCGCTCTTACTGTATTACGGTGCCCTATGGTGCAAACTCACACTTAATTCGAATAAGTCATATTGTTTGTGTACAACAATTTGTGGGTGCAATTAAGATTCTTCACTGTAAAACAATAGAGTATCATTTTTGCTAAATGATTCATAAATGAGCTTGTAGAAAATGTGTCACAGTTAGTAAAAACAAATTGATGTAACGGAAGTGACTCAAAATCTAAAAGACCTTATGATTTTTGATGTTTGTCAATTATTAGTTTTATTTGTCAATTTTTTTATGTTTTGAATAACATTCCAATGTTCTTTTAAATTCGAACGCACTTTGTGCCTGTTAAAATTGAACTCTATTATCATTCACTTAAATTCGATTAAGTTATCACATACGATTATTGTTATAAATTATGATCTATTAATAGCTAATTAGCATACCATTTATTTCAATCAGAACTAGACAAATCTGGCCAATACCATTTAGACGAAATCAGCAATAACTCGAACTTGTCCCACAAACCTTATTGTTGAATTGCTGTGATCATTGCTGGTAATGACCCAAATGTCAATCGGGATCAAATCGATCTGTAATAAATATAAGCCATATCAAATCTGGAATCCACATTTTGAACTGTTATCAATGCAGTTGATTACAGTATAAATGTGGGTAAAGTCTACTCGGTTATGCATCGTAATGCACTGATTCAACTGCGCTCGAATTCCATTGGTAATCAATTTTATGAGCTTTAAATGATCGTTAGAGTTTAGTTGATTTACTTTTAATCAATTTATCAGAATCATATTCGGTTGTAAAAAATCAGTTGTATCGCATATTTTTCTCGAGTTTGTGTCTAAACTCAAGCAGCGAGCGACATTAGCAGTGAAAATCATGAACTTCTCATCGATAAAAAAAATTATATCGTCTCCATTACTGTTCAATATCTCGTCAATTTCGATAATTCGCTAAACGTCTGGTAACCTTTTCCTCTCAAATGAGAAAAAAAAACTTTTGTTGAAACATACATAAAATGGCGAAAATAAGAAGGAAAATCTTTCAATTTGCTATGAATTTTTCAGCTGTTTTTTAAGTCATTTTTTTTTGAGTGAATAAAAAACCATTTTATGCAAGAGGTTTTGTGAAGAACATTTCACTTTTGTCACATTTGTTTATTCATCGTACTACTTTCTCCAAATGAAAACATAATACGATTTAAATAGAACACTAAAAAATTGAAAAACAAATATTCGGTTCGATATCAACCTTGAATTTCAAATCAACTAAAAGACATCCCATTGACAATATGCGCCAACAAAATATTGTGTACACTGTACAGATATGTTAAGAAAAACGTTTTGCCGTAATTTGTTTAACAAATTGAAAATTTTATTTGGCACTTTGATGCCTACGTTTTTCTATAAATATGCTTAATGGCTTAGCTGACAACCAACTAATTTCATTAGTCAAAAGGTCAATAATAAACGAATCGTTCCAAAGCGTTAAGTAAAGTAAATTGCGCAAGTGAAACAAGAGAAACAACAACATTTACACCATGAAATAACACACCTGACATATGGCTCCGGTCACCATGTTGAGTCACAAACTAGGCAAAACAAGAAGCTGATCGGTAATATGTGTGTGTGAGTGCGAAAGCGAGATTTTGCGACTAATATAAATTTGAAATTCAATTAATTCAATGTTTCTTAATTTAATGGTTTCCTCATGCGATTCAAAGCTTAATTCTAGTCTTAGAGATGTGATAGGCGTGCGCTGTGCCATACAGAACATTTTTTTCTACAACATTATTGTCTCCATTGCATTGTATTCTCAACGAAATATCAATCAATCGCATCGATTGATGTTATTTTCATGTTCGCTTTGTGTTGTCAAATGTGCAAGCACATTCGTTGAAAACGTCATTTGTGCATCGATATGAAGACAGGCGATGCTCAACGAGGAAACTTAAACATCTCGGGGTTTTTTATCTGTTATGTTTTTTTTTTCAATTGAATGATAATAAATTTCAACTTACGACATGACCACAGCAAATATTTTACCGGTAGTCGATAAATGTGGCGACTGATATGTGCACGATTGGTGAGTCTATGCCACAGTACAAATGCATTCACACACATAAATACACCAAAACGCGCTAAAAAATACATCGCATACAAAATTGAAATATGCAATAAATTTTTTAAGTATCGTATATTTTCCATCGTCGTCATCATCATCATTATTTAATTATAAATATTGCAGTGGATGTTGTATCAATAGCGGTGGCCACTTGCCAATGCGACAGAGAGAAAAAAATGGAGAGATGTTAACGAGATAAAAAAAACATCGAATGAATCACATGCATGAAATAATATTCTATTTCACAGAAAGATTTTATATAATCTAGTTTGACAAATTCGCCTTTCCTTGAAAAAAAAAAAAAAAAAAAAAAACTCCATTCGTAATATTTTGCATTCAATTGCCCCGAAGAAATAAAAAAGATATTATTTGTTTTTCTCTGTATGATTTCAAAATGATTTGAAATTTGTTCGTTTCATTATTTCTCTTTATCAATCAACATTTAAACGAAGCGTCGCACGCACACATTTTTGATACGTGATGTATTTAAATGATAAGTTCATCAAGCACAGAAGATGCTCAATGTAAAATTTAAATGCCATTAGCGAAATGCAAGAAAATGAAAACGAAAACTCTTGCTACAAAGCTAATTTTCACATTTCGTGATATCATTCAGCAAATTCAAATGGAACTCGATTCGAATTGTTCTGATACATACGCCATGCACACGACGGAAAATGATTGAGAGAAAACAATGTTCTATGGGGCTTAAACTATGCGCGAATGCTAACTACATAGACTCTTATTCGGACCAGTTTTTATTGTGTGTTTATGCCGCTGGTGCATAAGACCAACATAAATGCTGCATGTGATATCTGTGTTTAGTAAGTGTCTACAATCTTAAATGTTCTATCTCTCTTTATCACTCTTTGCGTTCCTGTTTTCGAATGAAAACAAAAGCGCACCTCATGAAATTATTAACGAGAACGAATGAAATGCAACGTATAATCCAGACGCTGAATGCAATAAAACGGTTTTGGATAAATATTAAATGCGAATTTACATAGCGATGGAGAGGTAGAGAGAGAGAGAAAAAAAAACGCAATGTAAGCATCGCACTGCATCCTGGCAACTTTATAGTTGTTTGAATGATTATTGTTGCGTTGATTGAACCACAATAAATATCGACATTCAATGGAAAGGTTTTCCATCAATTGTCGTGTATCAGCTCATGCATACGCAGCGCAAATGACACAAACCAGCTGAAAATGGATTGCGATGCAAACTACATTAAACGGCAACAACAACAACAACTGCTCAGCATATAAAACATAAAACAAGACGTGCGACAATTTGCGGAGGCTTTCACAAGCCCAAAGAACGAATGCGAAGAACTCAAAAACCAAATTACATTTATGGCATGCGAAAGGAAGAAAAACGCAAATAAATAAATACATTGCGCAAAAAATATACGGCGAACAGAGAGACGGAGAAACGAAAATAAAAATAAAAACATATAAAACTACAAACACACTCACACATATACACACATATTCAATATCGAAGCGATATAATAATAAAATAACAAAAGACCCTGAGCGAAGTGCTAGATCAAGAAGTAAAAGTCTCTGCATTGACATTTCGTCACAATCAATTCAAATTCCATATGAACTCGCCAGTTTTCGAGATATCTCAATTCGATGCGTTGATTTATGTCTCGCTAAAATTGCGTTTGATCGTTTCGTTCTATCGCGCTAATATAATACGATGAATTTCGATTGTGTGTATGGGTGTTGTGCCAATCAAATGATCGTGAAGGAAAATGAAGAAAAAAAAACCACAGACCGACAGTCAATAATCAACACTTGCATGCATTTTTATTTTTCATTCTCTTGCATTTGTCTCTCGCTCAGTCGAGCCGAACAAACGATGGATTGTTGTGCACATAGAGCATCTCTGATGACTATTATGTTTATGATTTTGCAATTGTGCAACAAAGTATGAACACCGAGCTGCTGTTGTGGCTGCTGTTTGCTCTTGTTGTCTTTAATACAACCAGTTTTAGTGTTTAATACTTGAGCAATTACACGCTTAACCAAAATGCCAAACTTATTCATTTTCGCGCTGTCAACATTGCAATATGAACTATTTCACTTTATATAGATAGTAATTGCACATTCTTCAATCACATTCGTCAATTCGATCTAATTTTTTTTTTATTCGACTTCTAGTTAGATTCTTTTTTAGTTTGGTTTGTGTATTATTCACCATCTGCATGCATCGTTACCATCATAAACTGATGTATGATTTTTATTACTTCGGTCCAATATAGTTTTGGGGCCTCTATGTGTACTGACGACGATGATGAAAACGGTTTTATGTGAGAATGACGTGTTTTTTTCTATCTTCTCAATTTCAAACCTGACAGCGTTCGCGCATCATAAACCATCGTCAGCATATATGTCGTGCACAATTCTTATCGTTCATTCATACGAAAACTATGCCACGATGGTAATTCGAAATCGCATATATTTTCTCATTAAACATTCAAATGCCTTCAATAAACATTTATTTATATTTTTGTCGCTTTGGTTCAGTTTGTGCTTATTACAAATATGTGTATCATAAACGGCATTTCAATGGTAATCTCGTTAAAAGCTGAGAATCAATTTCATCTGGATGTCTGTATTTTTTTTTTCCTCATCATCATAATCATCGTTGTCGTCGTCGTCTTTGTAGTTGTTGTTGTTTTATTGTTTTCGTCATTTTATTAAATTAAGTCATTATAAGCGTGCTTTGGCATTATTTGAAATAGTGTAACGAACATAGAATGTGCAGCAATAAACCGTTGAGGATATCGACTGAAAAGCCTTGCGATTTTTGGTTTTATGTTTGTTCGCATGAGTTCTTTGTCTCTCAGTATGTGTTTATGTTTTCGTTAATATTCTTAATTAACATATAATTCATTGTATTCATAGCATCAGTGTAGCTGACGCAGACCCCAATGGAAGAAAACAACATCCACGAAGAATAAAGAGAAGAAGAAGAAGAAAAAAAAAATCAACATCATGAAAGAATAAAAACGAAATGCTTGTAATGACTTGGTACGGATAATGTGTGCAATCAACGACTGTCATGTTTATTTTTATTTAGGTCTCTTTTTTTAAAATTAAAATTATGCTGATCGGCTGATCTGTTGTACATTTATGCTTCACAAAGTGCGCCGTGTTTGTATGTGTGTTTTAATGCTCGTTTTTTTTTGTTCGTTTGGAATATTGCAAGAGCAATGCGAAGACCTTGATAAATGCGATCACATAAAAGATGTGGTATATAAAATCTATATACTATTTGATTGAACAAATAAGTATATATGCTACGCAGACAAAAAGAACAAAAGTAGCAGCATCGGCAGCAGCTAATTTTAGTCGCTGGGCGGTGCATATATGCGGATCTGATTTAATCTACTGGAGCACATTTAAGCCAGTTACGTACAATAATTAAATTTTATTATTCGGCGCACAAATGTGTGTGTTTGTGTGTGTGCGTTAGTGAATCGATTTCGATGGTCGACTTTTCTACGAAATTGAAATTTCATTCAGCTAATTAAATTGACACTTCACACCGACAATCACATTGAATCGCTGATTAATACGAATTATATAGCCACCATAAATGGCATTAGAGTTTAATTATTCCTGAGGCTTGTTATAAATTTACCATTTCCATTGCTTATTTGCTTCGGTGATACACACTCATAGCAACAAATTCGAAACAAATTTTTCGTTGATCAAGCGTACGTCATTGTCGTTAATTGCACGTTCGTTTCAAAAAATTCCTCCTCTTTCTTCTCTTCATATCTTTTTTTTCTTCGACAAAATTGGCCATAAGTAGACTCAACCCATTGAAATCCGTCTAAATGATAGACATAGTCGATTTCAGATGAAAACTTAATGAAAGAATCAACAGTGACACGCGTACACATACACATCATATTCACATCATATTTGATCTTGTATAATGACGTGTGCTCGCACTAGATCACCAACCCGACGGCGGTAATAAGACAGCATTAATAGGTATACTGTAACTACTTGTCGTTGTTATTTAATACTTTATAATGGCTATGGCTTTTTACGGAATAAGTTTTATAAATGGTTCAATTGTCACATTCCTTTGAGTCAGCGATTTGTGTAAATAAAAATCCGGAACAAGTGGATTTGATATTCTCTCGCCTTCTTGGCGAAATCAAACAACCTCTGAGCCAAATGAGCCGCGTAATGCTGCCATTGTTCAATCACATTTATATGTTTTTTTATTAAATAGCTTTATATGAGCATAATATATTGCGGCTGCCAAAAAATTCTGTGCCCAATTGAGAAAATTCAAACATGATTGATTATGCTTACGTGTGTGTATTACCATATATGCGTCATAAACATATACCATTGAAAATGCGATTGGCCGACTGAAAAAACATACTCAATAAAATTGTTCTGAAGATCAAATCAAAGTCTAGGGCAATCTAACAACAACGCGCAACGGCGATGATGAAATCGATCAAAACACGCATTTTTTTTTTTAAAGAAACACTAGTATGAAATATGGTCAAGAGCACTTTATTTTCATCTTTCTCCCGGTTGGTATTGTTACCACGTCGTTAACAAATTGATTTTCTTTAAGGAATTAGAAACGAACGATGTCGTTTGACTTAAGCACATTGAACAAAACCAAATATAAAATACATTTTAAGGCCAATTTAAGTGTTCAGTTGGCGAGAGATTTCAAAAAGATAATAAAGATTGAATCGAGTGACCAAAGCCAATTCACATTTTCACTTCATTTCAAATACTTCTGTTTTGAATATGAATAAGCGGACAATGTCAAAATTGGACGTTGATAATACATAACATTTTCGGATGAAAACAACACCACACAAAAACAAACGATCGAAAACAATGTGGAGATTTCATTTTACGTGACTTGAAAACGATGAAAAGAGCAATCCAATTTTTTTTTTTCATGTGAAATTCACATTCGAATTTATTAATTTCATGCATGAATCATGATGCACTTCGACGTTTCCGTTTGAAATTTTGCATTTGTCCGAGGTCAGTTTCATTGATTTGCTACAGAATTTGAAATGCGCATGTGAAGCGATCTCATTTGAACAGAGAAAAAAAGGTGATCCGATTTTACGGTCAATACCGTTATTTGTTTACTGGTTTTTTTTTCTGTTTCGATCAAAGAGTATTAGGATATTTTGTAATCAAATAAAGAGAAAATCCGATTATGAAACATTTCAATCAACTCAATCGGATGCCTTTTTCATTCATTAACGATTTAATAACATTGCAAACGACACACACATTTAATAGAGATATACTTTTATTGACAATTTAACAATATATTAGCTATGTTGCATCTTTCTATCCTGTAATTCAAATGATTGACGGTGTTTTGTGAGTGCAATAAACGAGAGCTGTTGAATGGATGCACTGTTATTTTTCGGTAGCCGCGCATAAGCAATATATGTGCAATAAAACCTAATCAAAATTCAAACGGTTTGCGATTGAAACGAACGATATTCGCATTTCAATTGGCAATTTAATTCGGCTATCTTTACAACATTCTACTGTCACTCTTTCTCTGTACGTGTCTCTGTTTGTAGATCTAACAATCTTGATGCATTTGAAATTCGTCGATTTCGGCAAAATGAAATTAAATATGAGCAAATAAAAACAATTTTAATCATTCATAACAACGTGATCACGAAATGACATGATTGTACGCCTCTTTGTGTCTACTGTCTACAACTAATTATAGTTACAATGGCTACCATTTTTATTCACTTATTCTATGAATATTGGAATCTGTATCGGTTTCATTTTCATTTCCCAACAATAGAATAAGTGTCTCGATATCGAATGTAAGTGGTGATTTAATCTAACTACGAAATTGATATAAGAATCGAATTTGCATTAAAAGCGAATGTGCAAATAAATGAGCATGTTGCAAACAATACAAACGAGCTGCTGTGCGCATTGATACTGGCTACTGTTTGTTTTTATTGTTGTTGGTGGCAGTTTACTCTGATGAAAACGAAGTGCAACTGGTCCAGCAATAATGTCGCCAAACAAATTGCATGCAAAAAAATGGAAATGGATGTCGTCATTGCTACATTATTTAAATATGTAAAATTGTGTAGTTAAAAATATTTTTATGCGAGAAATAAGCAATTTACACGACTCAAGCATACAAAAAAAATGAAAAGGAGAAGGGCGAGCGAAGCATTAAAATAAGTTATAATGATCGGAAAAAAGTGATCGCCAACCATTTAAAAAAAACATGACCGGGTAACGGGTAACGGGACACCCGACACCAATATATGTGAAAATGCCAGAAAAAAAACTTTGAACTTACATGCGCCAGGTATGCATTCGACAGAATAAAAAAACAATAAAGTGATAAAAGAAATTTTAATCAGTTTAACACACACACAATATCAATGCCACAAAGCTATGCTGTTTAAAAAGCATGAGATTCGAGTTGGTCGGCTGATTGGCTACCGCTCGACAAAACAAACTAGTACAAAAGAATGCATGCTAAGCGATGTGAGAGACTATGATTATTGCTATTTCTTTTGGTGTATGTGAAATAAGTTTGTTGTCTCATTACGAACAACAAAAAACCCCGAACCAAAGAAAACCATAGAATTTATTATATCTCATTTATTCAATCTACGACTAAATCGACCATAAAAGGTGTTTTAATTGCTCATTTTAATAAATTGAATTTGCTTTGTTTTGCTGTTGAGATACGGCCACGTTATGGTTTTTCATTGCAACTCCCATTTGGAGTGTCAGTTCTTTCGGTTTTATGCGCATATGTAATATCATGTGTGCATATTGTATTGTTGACAACGCAACGATGTTCGGTTATGTTGGTTGTTGTTTTTTTTTTCTTCTTTTTTTTCTATTGCAAAATTATTGATGATAATTGAGAAATAAATATTAAATTAGCTGGTTAAATAAAAATTGTTTTTTTCTTTCATTCATTTTTGTGTATATATCATTTTCTCTTGATCTGCGGTGCTTTCCTGTTTGTGACATCATCGCATAAAACCGTCATTGGTCGTCAAAAATCTCATTGAAATTTAATTGAATGTTTATGTATTTTCTTCATTTTTCACATTCAATGATTGTTGTTGCGTTCCTTTTTCCTACTGTGTTTTTTTTTTCGTTTGCTTATCAATGGTTTGGGTCTTATTTTTTTTAAATGCTGTATCATGATTTCAAACGCAACAAATTATATTATGTTGTAAATCGTTGTCACTACCGTCGTTGTCGCGTCCGCCACCGCCGCCACCAATCGTAATGTTGTTGTTGTTTCTTGTTCATTTGTGTGAATGGCTTATTTGCTCAAAACATGAACTGCTTCTGTTTCGTGGAGGTTTGTTTTTCGCTTCTTTTCATTTGATCAAAACTAATACAAGTGAACTAACTGGTAGTTGAAAGCGCGACTGTTGCCACTACTTACATACATTTTTTTAAACAGTGATTTTTCTCAATTGAATGCTGTTTGCGGTATGGTGCGAAAACTGAGTCTTTGAATATATTGATGACGTTATGCGGTGTGTATGTGCGCACTGTTGAGCTTTTGCTGTATAAAGCTTGGCGTTTATGTATACGTGTGTGATAGAGCTTGTGGTGTGTGAGCCATACCACCATCTGACTTCGTCGTTCAAATGTATTGAGACGTTTGAATTTTGCTTTTTGATTGTTTGCTCTCACCACATTGAAGTGTGCGCATTGGATTGTTGTTGTTATTTTTGTTTTCATTTCATATTCTGTTGCTGGTTGCTTTTAACACAATCGTTCCGTTTCATTTTCATTGTGATTTCATATTGCCACACCGACAATCTACTTTAAATGACCATAAGATGGAAAAAGATAGCCAACTGCTTAAGATGTATGCACCGTACTGTTTAGTGAATGATATTACACACAATTGGCATTTATACACATTCCAACATGAATATACATATATTTTTTTTTTAACCGTTTGTGATGGGTTTTTCTTTTTCGTTGTTTTTGTTGTTTTTTTTTTTTTGTCTCTTTCCCGACAATTTGTACGGTTGTGCGGTTTTTGTTTACTGTTGTTGCTTACCACATGCGGCAAAAGGAAATTGGTGATCGCTTTTTGTAATGCTATGAGAGAGCGCCGTCGTCGTTCAATCGAGCAAAATTTTGTGTATAAAAGCATGGAAACTTCAGCGAATTGTATCAGTCACATTTCTGTACTCCAAACAGTACTACAAACAGTTCAACACAGATCATCTTATACAAGATAAAAAAATACTTAAAATAATCAAAATGTTCAAGTTGGTAGGTGATCCAAATTGAATTGCTTTTTTTTCAAACATAGTTTTTCATTGTGATACATTGAATGAACAGTAGTTTTTTGTAGTGCAAATTTATTTTTGATTCTGATGGATCAAAATATAAAGAGATTCGAAATTGAAACAATTTGTTGTCGAAAAATCAAAATTTGCAAATGGATTAAACAACAAATTTAAGCAAAAAGAAAATTGAATTTTTTGTTTGTTTTTTTTTTTAAGTTTCAACGAACTTTTTTCAAAATGAAAAGTTTTACTAATGAGCACCATTGTTTTGTTTGTTTGTTTGTTATTTTTAAAGTTGGTGTTGTCTGTTCTCGTTGCCGTTGCCGCTGCTGCTCCAAGTGGTATCCATGGATATGCTGCTTTACCATTGGCCTATGAATCCTATCCAGAATATCATGTGTCGAAAATTGTGGAACATGTGCCAACCGCTGTGAGCCACCAAAGCCGCGTTGACTACCACTCAAAACCAGTCATCACCCCAATCATTGCTCCAGTAACAAAGGTCATTCCACAACCAGCCTATGCTGTGCACAGCGCTCCACTCGTACATAGTGCTCCACTTGCATACAGTGCTCCAATCTACCATGGAGCCGCTTACGGATATGGTTATGATGCACATGCATGGAAATAAATCCACTTCCCCTCAACTGATCCAGCAGTCAATTTATCGAAATTATTAAGCACTCAATAGTTCGTGTTTTGAACACCACCGTTTTTGCCACAATCAACTCTAAAATAGTTACACATTTTCAGCTGATATGGAAAATCGATTCTACACAACAAATTCACATCTTCACTAATTGACTGTGACCCGATTTTCCATCCAATCACTCAATACACAAAAGAAACACAACCTATTTTTTATGTACCACCGGAAAACTATTTAATTTATACACAGTAAACGGCAACTGCATTATCTATTGTTCTTAAGTTGAAAGATTAGATAGTGTGCATTGAATGAAAATAATTTAATAAAGAAAAAAAAAAAGAGATTTTTTTAACAAAAATTTAAAACAACATATGTTTTTATTCCTTCCATCTTCTTCATCTTATCTTCCAGCTAGCTAATTTCAGTAGTATTTCAGATTTGGTGACGAAAAGAAATTCGTTCAACGAAATTTCTGGCTACGAATTCGTCACATATTGTTTTGTGTTCGAAAAACAGCCTTACTCACTAATTTTATGATGCATGTTAAATTGTATCATTGGCCGCGTTTAAAAAATAAACCATGAAATAAACCGTGTAAGAAAATGTAATTGATAAAGGGCCATGTTCAAGTGCATGAAAAGTGTTGTGCTTGTCGATTGGTGTTGTTTTTTTTGCTGGGGTCGGTGAAACCGATTTTAACGCAAATTTCAATTTAATCGCCTCTAATTTGGTTTTTCTTTTCTTGCTCTTTGGCCAGACTGGTAGTCTCGTATCTAATAGCATACAATATGTGGCTGTCCTCCAGAGGCAAAAGCATTGAACACCGTCTACGCTTTTCATGTAAAATAAACATCTATAATTTAATAAGCAATGGTTGAGTACTTCATTTGCAGTGAAAAGTTACCAGTTTGATGGTTTTTTTTCTTTTCTCGTTAATGTTGTTGTTTTTTCAACTATGCTGTGTGCATTGAATGGAATTGGAATCGAATTAAGTCGTTTTACTTTGAACTTGTGCGTTTGAACGCACCGTGACCGTTTCAAATCGATTGAAATTCATTAACACACGCGATGCGTGCCGTCCGAATAAAATCATCTAATCATCGATCGATTTGAAAAGAGAAAAAAAAACATTGAAATCGAGCATATCGTCTTT
Source organism: Contarinia nasturtii (assembly GCF_009176525.2). NCBI lineage: Eukaryota > Metazoa > Arthropoda > Insecta > Diptera > Cecidomyiidae > Contarinia > Contarinia nasturtii. The sequence goes on from NW_022197768.1 coordinate 2,515,091, forward strand.
GCATTGAGCGTATGTTGTGATAATCTCATCATTTCATTGGTTCGATATGAATTGGCGAATTTGATCTCGATGAAAAGAAAAGAAGAAGAAGAAAAATAAAAAACAAAAAGTAAGCATGCCCGTTTGGCGCGTGATTTCAATAAATTCCATTCTTTTATCATACAAATTTTTGCAGACTGTTCAATCATATTATTGGAGGATTTAAAGTTAATTTGAGCTAATTTACACACAAATACATCGAACACATTTTCAAGGCATTTTTTTCATAATTTTTTCTCGTTCATTATGGGACAAGGTTTATTATGGCGGTGTGTCCGGATAATATGCTCAGCTCTCATTTTTGCAAAGTGATTAGAGTTGTTGTTGTTGTTTTTTCTCATTCGTTCGTTATTATTATTACTTTGTTGGGATTTTCACTCCTACTCTATCTGCTTCTTTTTTTTACAAAATGCCAGAATGCGAATGTGATATCGCCAGTTGATGGAAATAAAATTTCCATTTATCCGAAAATAATTTCATTTGTATTCGATGATTGTCGAATCCAATGAAATACGCGCGCAATCAAGCAGCTTTCTCAAAACAACCGAACAACAATAAATGTATCGAGCTTTGGCAAATATGTTGCAATACACTCATATACACCGAAATAATTCGACAAGTACGAGCGCCAATCAAGTGTTTGGCTTGTCGTCGTATAACAAGATATCGTTAACAGACACATTTTTGAAGCGGCAATCATTATTGTCACAACGATTGATTTCCATTCACACATAAAAAAAAATGTATGCTGAGGACAATGGCGCTAAACGATCTGCAGTTGAATCAAAAATAAAAAAATGTTTTACTATTTGAGTTGAACTTGTTAATTTGAAAATGTGATTTTTGATTGTGATCATGTTTGTTTGGATTGTTGTTTTGGCGGCTGTTTTGCAATTAGTTCTGTTCAGCGCGTTTGAATGAATGATGAATCGAATTGGCAAGTGCCACACACAGAGTGAGAGATAGACACACACAGCCATGATGGACAAAACATTCGCGTTAAATCGATTGGGCAATTCAATCATCCATTAGAATTTAACGGTTCGCTCATTCTTTCATTGACTACGAGGATCGAATTGGATTAAATTGGTTCCGATCGTGAAACGATCGCATTGAAAACGTGCTGTGAATGTTGAACATACACCAATAGTACTACCATGATATAGTAGTAGCCGAAGTGATGTATTTTTTTTCGGCATCGAATAAAAAAGCGTCTATTTCAAATCACTGTAATTATTGTCGTATATTTATTTTATACTGTTTGCTAATTTATTTCTCAATTCATTCATTTCGATTCTCCAATTATTTTCATATTACTGAAATCCAATGATATTGCTGAACAAACAACAACAATAAATACTACCACATAAATCCACATTAAAAATGACTTCTCAGAACAATTCAATCTCACATTTCAATGCAATCCATTTTGGATTTGTAATGGTGGATTCCATTTGTAAGCGCGTTTTGCGAAAAATAGCCTCAGCTTAAACGGTTCACTGTTTATTATAGTTTCCCATTAGGTGTGCGCAATTTCAAGAAAAAAAAAACTCCTTCGCCAAGTTCCTTGCTTGCGGAGAATGGGAGAGAGATTATTGGTTTCGATTCTGCTCGCCATATATCACGAATCGCTTCGGTAGCATAGCCAGACCAAATTCTCACACAAACCAAACAACAGAAGTAAATCAAACATAATTTTGATCTCACGTAAAATTGGCTATGAAAATCATTGGGTAATGAAACACACACATAAAACCAACAAATTCACTTGGTAATAATGGGTTTGCTCAGATGTGGTCAAGGTAGCAGCTGAATATCGTCAACCGTACCATACCAAATAACGGCATAAATGTACGAGCCCGATGAACGTCGGTAATAATCTGAACAAGTAGCAATTGTTGTTGTCAGTTGAGTTTCTTCTATGGAAATGATTGAGAAATTCAGAGTCAGAGAGTGCAATTTGTGTTTTGTTTGTTTGTTTGTTTACTGGTTGTTGTTTTTTTTACCACATTGACAATAAAATCGTGCAAAGAGACAAACCAACCGAACAATAATCCATTGCATCTGATCACCGTCGTCGCCATTATGCCTCTTTCAATTGTGTTTGTGCAAAATTTGTTTCGATGACATATTTTTTTCTCTTAATTTTGCACAACCGATTGTCCTCTCGCGCATATACGCCACGAGCACCAGATATCTTTGAGAAGAAAAAAAAATTATATCTGAGAACCAAACGGAATGCCGCACATGAGTCTTAGTCATCAACGTGCGCGACAATCAATTTCATTTAATGAGAACATTTTTGTTCCTCAGCATTGCATAATGGGCACAACGACAATCGTTCGTGATCCATGAGAAATGGAACCACACGTTATTGCCATTGCTATATACATAGATATACCAACGCGTACCGATAAACGAAATAGACGGGAAAGAGAGAAAAAAATGGCAGACAATGTTATTTTTTTTAAGAAAATTGTTTTTTTTATTCTAGTTTTTTTTTCGGTAAATTTTTTTTACAATAGAATATTTTCACATTCGAAATAGTATTTATAAAAAACGGTAATTCGGTGGTAAGTTCCTAAAATGTGACTAGCTGTGATGATGGTTTTTCACAAAGTCAATTCTGATGTCTTTTTTGTTTTGCATACGATCATAAACAAACAAAAAAATAATAAAATAAAATAATTGAAAAAAAATTAAAAATTGACGAAAATTCGTTTTTTTTTTCCTATCGTAAATCGAATGTGCAAAATGTTCGAATTGCTTTTAATCCGATTTTGACTGCATCTGAATGGCTTTTGATGTTGGTTTGGCTCATCTCAGTGTTGTGAGTATGTGTGGTGACTGTGTTTACCATAAAGCTGGTGCACTGTAAGCGCTGTAGGCAAGAGGAGCTGAGTATGAAAGTGGAGCATGTGCATACGACAAAGCTGGGGCGGCATGATATGCAACTGGTGATTGGTAAACTGCTGGTGCGGCGTAAGTCTTGTAAACTGGAGCGGCGACAACTGGGGCTGAAATGATTGTTTTTTGTACCGGAGTGATGACTGGGGTAACAACGGCACCAGTGCTGTGAACAACTGATGATGAATGGGATGATACGCCAGTTGGAATGCTTGAGACGACTGATCCTACTTGGGCGGCTGTTGATTAGAAAATGTCGAAAAAGAAAGCCGTTAGAATTCCATTAAATGTGTGTAGAAAGCTTTTTCTATAAAAGTTTTTTGTTTTATTTAGAATTCGTTCTTACATGAGTGGACGACGACGGGTGGTGGTTGAACAATCTTGGTGACAGCTGGTGCAGCAATAAGAGTTGGAGCGGCCAAATAACCACTTGGTTTGGCAGCAGCCAAAGCGAAGAGAGCAGATAAAACAATCTAAACAAACAAAGAAAATCAATAATAATGTATCACTAATAATGAAATTGTGCGCACAGAAAATTGATTAAATTGTACAATTTCGTCTGAACAAGCAAAAACCAAAACAAAAACAAAAAATATTATGCAAAATGATTAAAATGATTTCGACTCTCAAAAATGTTGAAATTCGGGCCCGAACACGAATTTGCAAGAATTCGGAATAAATATGACAAACAAGAGGCACATACCAATTTGAACATTTTGAAAGGTTTGGGTGTTTGTTGAATTTTTGTTTGAAAAAAATTAAATAAAAAGCTGAATGCTACGACTGAATAAATCGAACTCAAACAGTTAACTGATATAGTTTGGTATTTTGCGACGCCTTTTATACACTGGATCATCTAACCATTTCCAATTTTTCGTCATGATCACAGAGAGCACAATGATCAGTATGCAAGAGCATACAACACACCAAACAAGCCCACTTAATAAGAGAGTTCGCAACACACCAAAGGAGAATGAGAGAGAAGAAAAGAGAACGGACCGTTGCGATTACGGCAAAGAGGCATTCGAAAAATACAGCTAAAATAGTGTTGCTTCGTACTCCAAGCAATTTTCTCTAGGTAATCCAAATGCCATGCACAGTAGTAACAGTAGCCGCCACCGCCGTTACAAACACACCGAGAAGACAATCAGAAAAGACAAACTTACACACATGCCGCCGTTATTGGGAGACACACGGTTATTGTTCATTCATCACACATCAAATTGAACAAATGGAAAAACTTGATCCAATACACACATACAGATAGAGAGAAAGAAAGAGCGCAAGCGAGAGTAGAGCACATGTGCGCACAATATAAAGTGTGAATGCGAAAAAGAAAAATCTACATATTTTATGCAAACGGCACATGCAATGTTTTACAATCGATGTGACCATGAATTTTCTCTCATCCATATATATTCGCTCACGCACATAATATTACACACGCGTAGATCAGCGATATTTATATAAATATATACATGCACAATATGGTACATATACACACATTCGACCGATCGTTTTCCATTTTCATTCGAACAATAACATACAAAGCATTCGATTTTTTTTATGTGGCTGAGACCACGTGCGAATTAATTTGTTGACGCATTTTTATTGTTCGCATAGCATTTTTTTCTTCGTGCGAATGGTTTTGCACACGATCGAATCATCGAATGGTAAGAGTACACCAACCGCTGACATTTCCTCGAACAAATGCCAAATTTTGTTGAGGTAATCGGAGGTAATAAAACAATAAAAAAAAAACGTGAGAAGAGACAGAGAAAGACACGAAACAGGATCTTGGATCCCAACGAATTCTACACAAAATGAAAAACATGTTTTGATGTTGTCATCGATTTTACATTTTTCCACATACATTTTATTCTCATAAGTTATGATAATAGTACAGCAGCATGTGTAGTATACATTGTTTACTCGTCTCCAATTGATATTGAAGGAAATGCATATTCAATTATATGAGGTAAATCGATTGTTACTGACTTATTGCTGCGACCACGTCGATGGTGCCTGTCGTCATCGCTATTGTTGCTATTGTTATATGCGAATGCAAAATGTTCTACGAACCAGGATCTCGAATGCATTAAGGAGCAATTATTGTACAACAAACGACAATAAAAATATATATATATTTAATTGTGATTACTGAGTGGCTTGTCTATAAATGTGCTCCACACATACATATCAACAATTTAATAGTTGGTAAATGCGAAAACCAAGCTATACATCAATTTTGTATGTAAATTTAATGGCGTTGATTCAATTAATGAATTGCCTACGCTAAACCATTATATTGAAATCGTTTGATTTCGTCTAATTGCCATTCAAAAACAATAATCTCCGATATCGTTGATATATGCTCATATCCATACACAATAAATCTATTTGTTTTCGTATAACCCTATCAAAATGAAACTACTTTCTATCTTCTACAGTCATACATGTGTGGTTACTGTAATTCATCCAGTCATTGTGTTTAAATAGCACATTCGTGATTTTGTCGTTAATTCTAGGTCTGAAAACTAGTTTTATTTTTTAGTTTCGTGTGTAATACACGAATGGATTCGATTTTGAGTGCCAATCTCATAATGTAAAATGAGTCATTCCTGTTTCATCATTTCGAAAATTGATTCCGATTGAATGGTCCGTCAACCTGTGAATTGAAATCATAATTATTTGTGTATAAATTGAATTTGGTGCATTATTATTGTGATCGATAAAATTTCGTGTGTGACGGCATATATGCGCGTGGACGTCTTATTCAAAGTCATTCGATCTTTGGTCTCTGTCTATTGTTGGATAATATCTTTACTGTGTGTTGCTGTTACGTAGAAATAAGACTGGAGCATAAGAAAGAAAACATAAAAACCATAACTCAGCTAGCTGAATTGATTTCAGACTTTCGTTCATTTTTCGCTTATGATTTCTTTGTTTAATTTTGCCCAAGAGCTGTTGCTGCTATTTATTTAATCGTATTTCTTTTCAAGAATGAAGCCAAAGGAATGCAATGTGAATTATTTAACAGTTCGTTCGATATACCATTACCAACTTAATACACCTCACATTAATCTTAAGTTCCTGGTTGAATATGTGTGCTTTTTTTCTCTTCTCTCTCTCTCTCTATCTCTTCTATCTTTCATACTTGCATTCATTATTATTATTTTTTTTTGTTTCTCCGCGTCTTTTGTGTAAGAGATTCCGTAGGTGCAAAAACAGCCCAAATCGATATTTTATTTTCTCATTTTCCTTGATCGTTTGAGCCGGGCCTCAGAATTGTACTTTCGCTGCCAATTAATATTAGTATTGGCTTGGTAACCAACAACACTCTAACGGACGTACTACGAAAAGAACGATTTTTTAGTTGTTGTTGTTGTTGCTGTTTCTCGCACATGTTCCAAACAATACATTTACCTTTCATTCTGCTTAGTGTCTTTTTTACGCTCTCACTATCTCTCGCTCACATTTTGTGTTCGCATGGAACGTATGTTAATAGCGATCGGCTTCGGTCGCAATTGTTTTAATATACTTTAGAAGAGAATTGTAGTGCATTAGATGAAAAATTGAGACCAAAAATCCAAAAGTTTCGCTCGAATGGAATGCATTTCGATACGGTAACTAACGTATATATGTTGTTATATGTTACACCCGTTGGATTACATCAAATTTATCGCAAAGAGAAGAAAAAAATTACAACAAAATATATGAAATGAAAATGAATGAAATTGTAGAGAGATTCAAATGGAAAAGTAACGAGAATGTGTGTATGTTAGGAATAACACGTCCAGCGAAAAGTTATACGACAACGATAGCGAGAGTGAGATGGAGAAATGTTGTTGTTTTGTTATAATTGCCGGTGCTTGAATCCGATACGAATCGACCAAATCGAAAAAGAAGAAGACGACGACGAAAACGAAGAACGAATATATGTGCATGGTACATATTTGACTTGCATTCGAAAAGCGTTTCATATTACGTAATTGCTTCTCTCTTTTTTTCTGTCACTGTAATGGCATTTTTCCTCTCATTCACTAACTCTCATCAACTGTAAATGCGCGTTAGTTTTTCAGACACAATCAAATCTCTGGCCATTCACAATGGGAAACCATTTTTCTATGATCATTCGCCCATAACCCATACACCAAACACCGGCTGCTTTTTTGTTTGTCAAATACTTTGCAATTGAAATAGAATGGGCGAGTGCGAAAGAGTGGCCGATTCAATTTGAATAACTATCCATCGCATCGGACGGTGAAAAGATTCGAAAACTTTAGATCGGATTATTTAATAAAGAGAAGAGAGAAAAACACAACAACGACGACGACGATTGAGCCGATGAAGAAAAAAAAAATTAAATTATGGTCTTTCAAGTGTTTAAAACGTTGGAATTTCAATAAAATTTTAATCTATTTGCATGTGATTAAACAGTAAGTACATAATACAAGCGGCATAAACATACAAACGCGTGCGCTCACCGAATCGACAATGAGGTAAACAAAAAAAAAAACATAGTCAAATTGAATTGGTTGGTCGCGGGTGTTTTTGCATAGAGAATATAGCCAATTTTTTTTTTTCTTCTCTTTTTCTTCTTCTTCTCTTTCATGAAGCACAAACAACATGTATCATATTTCAAAATCTTAGATAATAATCGATGCACACTTTTTAATAGCACCGCCATTCGACATTAATAGTCAAAAACCAGCTCGACCGTTTGTTGAATTGTAATGTAATAATGTCGGCTTTATTCGCGAAAAATGATTCGGCGAGAATGGGCCGTTCAGTTGTCGCCATGGGATCAATATATAGATACAAATATATTGAATAATCGAATGATGGTGATGATGATAATTTCGATGTTTTTTTTTTCTTCATCTCTTCTAAATTGTCATAGTGCGTTGACTTTCTCGTTCAGCATCAAGATTAATGGTGGTTAAAAATGATGTGGGAGACCGATTGACACTGGGTGCCCATACGGGCTGACACAAGAACAACGAATTTCTAAAATTTATAATCGTGTGAAATGGATTGAAAACCAACCAAAAATTTCAATTTCTTTCGTTTGAAAGCGCCCACACTGAATGACAGGCAGACCAAAAAAAGCCTTGTTTTTTACCAAAAAAATAGCAACGATAGAAAGAACAACATGACTGCTAAACAAGTACTTTACTCGGTGTCTATCACGTTACCCATTTTGCACAGAGAGTGACTGGGAGACAAATGCACGCTCGAGCAACAAGCAAATCCATTGTGAAAACTCAGAAGAAAAGAGTTAACAACAAATTGTAAATTGAAACGGATATATGCCTGCACCCGACTTTTATTTACATTTTACCAAAATGAATGGAATGGATAGAAAAAGAAAAACGGTAAACCATCAGCCAAAGAAAAAAACACATTTTAAACTACGAAGCCGAATTTCAGCATGTGTATTAGAAAACAAAATCAAATACAACGAAAAAATGCACATACAACAAGATAATATTGCCGAATGGCCTGTCGCTTAACAATTTACATGAAAAACATGAAATTTCGAAAATAGAAAAGAAGAAAAATGATAATAATAATGAAACTAGTGGATAGACAAAAAAACTTTTGCATAACAATATGAAGTGGCTATATGCTTTTTTTTCTGCTCAACTTAGTTCCGTATGTATGATAGAGCATGTAATCTTTATGACTACGTCGCGTTGTACTCACTCACATTGCACTAATCGAAGGCGCACGAAATGCCGATTATAAACATTGCAATGGCAATATCGAATTCATGTTCTACATGCTTATGTAGTTTTATCTACATTTCAATGCGCTTGCGACACCATTCGTTTGCATCCGTTAATTGAACATTGTGACTTTGGTTTGACGTTGTATGTTTATTGCCAATTTGAATGTGGCACATTTTCACGGAAAAACTCACATTCCATCCGCACTTTGTTTGTCTTTGATATGAATGTCATCGTCTCAGGAACTCTATGTACGATATTTTTGTAATTTTCGGTGAATTTGACTTCAAATTTGCACGAACTTTTTGGGGTAAATGAAAATGACAACGTTTTTAACTTAAATACTTTCATAGAATCCAATATAATCTCGTTTTTTTTTTTTGCATTACAAAAGAAGTGACGAAGCAACGGTATTGAATTTATTCCAGTTTTGTAAAATGCAACAATTTCATTGCATTCCGGCCATTTTTGAATCGATGGTTAAAATTATTTCCTCAAACTTGTTCTGTACTATCTAAAAAAATATTACCAAATATTGGATTTTGCACTTAACAAAGACAGGAATAAAAAACACAGATGGAATAAGATTGTTGATGTCGTCAATACTCAAAAATGCTTATCTTGTCGCTGCTATTTTAAAATTATATTTTTATCCACATCATCAGTTTTTGTAGCTATCAATTAAGAAAACCATGAAACTCACACCTGTTTTCTAATATCAAATTGAGATAAATCAGTTCTGGTAAACGAAAAAAAAAAGTATTGTATTTATTGCCATGCATAGCTTCTCAGCAGGGGTCCGAGTGGTTGGATTACAACCCCCACCCCCCCTGGAGAAGAGATTTGCTAGGGATTTTCGCCTTTTTTTAGCTCCTCAATTTCTGAAGTGGGAGTAAATATAAAATTTAGCTATGGTTTTTGTTGGCGAAAAGAAGAATCTTTCAATTTGCTAGGGTTTTTTGAGCCAAATGCTCTGAGACACCCCCCTAGTTAGGAAGAAATCAAATAATGCATTTTTGAATTTGTGAAAGACCAAATAGAAAAAGTAAAAGGTTACCACTTTAGATTTTGAGAAAATTTTGAAATTAACCCCCTCCCCCCCGTGGATCGTCAACTTCAGAAGCTATGTTGCCATGGCAAATGTATGGTGATTTTTTCTCGTACAACATTGGTCACAAGCCAAAGATAGAATCCCAGGCTGTGCTCATTTTTATTTACGTATCACTTTTGAAAGCTATTGTCGTTGGGAATTTTATTAATTTAAATACGAAAATTATTAAAATGAAATAATGAAACAGCTGATTATTCTGAGAATTGAATCAAAAATCAATTATCATCTTTTGGGATATCAATGATCTGAAAACATATCTATATTCATTTATTCCGCATAAGATAAAGTCTAGGGGGAATTATCTATACGTTTATACGGTTTATACTCAAATATTTTTTATCGAATATACTATAAATGAAGACATCGCAAGTATGCCGCATATACGCTGCATATATGCGTATAAGCCACATATATACGGAGTTATTTGCAAATATTATTTGCGAATATTCTTCGGTACATACGGTTTATATTCTTATACACAGCATATTCGTAACTTATTTTATTCGATATTTTCCCCTAGGATAAAGTTGTTTTCGGAACAAATAAAAAATGATTTCGATGAAAAGCGAAAAAAATGAATGCATCAATTTGATAATAATAGTCTGTCCACCAAATTATTATACATATAAAAAATGTCGCATAGACTATTCAAATTAAAGAATAGCTATTTTTGAACTTGACTAATTAGATGACGAGTCAAGTTCCATTCGATAAATTAAAAAAAATATTATCAATAAATTATGTATGTCAAAATTTGAGACAAGTCAAAGTATAAAAGATGTTGCAGAACACCAAATTGTATCAGTTTTCTGTTTGAATTCGATTACTACAGCCGTTGAATCCAGTTGGAAAAAAACCTTTAAAATGTTCAAATTGGTATGTGACTGCTAATAATTTCTATTCTTCTATTGTTAATTTGGTTTATTTTCTTATTTAGATTGTTGCAGCATTGTTCACCATCTTTGCTTTGGCTTCTGCCAAACCAGGCTACTTGTTGTCGTCACCAGCAATCGGTAAACTTTTATTTCATATAGAATTTCTTATGTTTGATTGAATTTGGCTAAATTCTTCATTATTCCTCATAGTCTCAGCCCCAGTTGTTCGAACCTATGCCGCTGTACCATCTTTCTCATATTCAGCACCAATTGCATATTCTCCAATTTCGTATTCATACCCTTCGTATGCTTACAGCGCTTATAGAGCATATAGCCCGATTGCCTACACAACTCTTTAAACGATTCACCGATCAAATTCCGGATACAGTACGATGATATTTTTTTTTAATTTCAAGAAAATAGAACCACTTTCCAGATGTCAAAATCATAGATTTCTTTAAAAACAATAAATTTACTGCAATTATGAAAATGTATCCATTTTATTTGTCTCTTCCAATGAAAAGATGCATGAAAAACATTCGTTTACGACAGATCAGCCGACATTTTGTACAAAAAGACTGAGTGAGTAAAACTTTCACTGGGAAAGCAATGCACAATTGCACCGATTCTTTACTTTATATAATAAAAAAAATAAGAATGAAACCATTTTCATCATCAATAAGCGAGATATAATTTTACGGACGTTAAATAATAGTATTTTGAATGAATATTTTGATACAAACTCTCCGAAATAGATGCTTTTAAAACCCATAATTTAAATAAAACAACAGCATTAGCTATAAAATGCAGTTTGTATTTTGAGTCGGTGTTATCATTCCATAGATCTTATGCATTCCACATAGCTACGATTAATCATTTATTTCGAAATATAAACGTACCGAAAACTCACCGCGATTGTAATCTTTTTTTTGCAAATTTATCGTTTTTTCCATTTTCATCAATATTAATAAACGGTTACAAAGAGTTCGCTTTACGATAAAAGTAGACATGATTTCGTTGAAATTTATTTTTAACAAGTTGATTGAGATAAAATAAAAAACCAGTCTGTCTTATAATTTTCTTTAATTTGTATATAAGGTTGCTTGATGTATATATATTGGTAGATCTCGTTTTTTTTCATCGAATGTCAATAAATCAAGTTTTTGCTGGAGTTCAAACTTCATATTTCTGGTTTATTTTTCTCGATCAAGTGCATAAGAATCGTTCTTGGTGTGACGAACGAAAGAAAAAAACAGTGTCTTTGAATTTGTACTAGTTTTTTTTTATTTGTCCGGTAAAAAATTTTTGTGATTTATTTTTTTGTCACATGCGAAAGGATGTGATTTTTACTTTTGCAAAATAATGGTTTGAAAATTCAGTCAAATGAACGAATTTTGAGATATCAAAAATGGTAGTTAACCAAGAACATTGGATTTGTTTTTATCGACTGCATCCGGATGACCTTGATGCTTGTCGTATTCATCTCAACGATATCTAAATTGTTTACCAAGCATTGTAACCATTGTAACCATTGTAACCATTGTAACCATTGTAGGCGTATGGTGATGCTGCTCCGTATGTAGTATAGGCTGGTTGGGCTGCATATGAAAGGGCTGGAGCAGCAGCAACTTGGTATGATGAGTATGATGAGATGGCTGGTGCAGCTGCGTAGGTCTTTACAACTGGTCCTGCGACATAAGGTGCCGAGATAACTGGGGACACGTAAGCCTTTGAAACTGTGGAAAAGAAACAAACACATTTAATTTCCACATTTATTTTCTTTTTATCATTTCCAATGCGTTTACCTGCTGGAACGAGGGCTGGTGATGACAACAAGAGTCCTGGTTTGGCAGCAGCCAAAGCAAACATGGCGAATAATGCAACAATCTAAATGAATTTTTAGAATGAACGAATAAAATGAAATTAGAACCACAATTAAGAAATTGTACGCACAGAAAATCGATCAAATTGCACAATTTCAAAATAACCAAAGTATCCAAATTGTACTTACCAATTTGAACATTTTGAATGGTTTAGTTTTAAGCTTGCTACGACTTTATAAATCGAACTCAAACAGATAACTGATGCAATTCGATATTTTCCAACGTCTTTTATACTCTGGATGACCCGAACTATTGGCTATGTACTTTGTAAAAGTTGTTATTCTTATTCTTATCTAAAACGAAAGAAAAAAAAAACAATTCAAGGAAGCAATCGCCGGTCACAACAAAAATATCGAAGCATACACACAGTCAGCATATGCTTTATTATGGCGCTTCATGATCATTCTTGTTATTTCGTCATGCGGTCAAATTTCATTGTATGTACGTACATAATTTAAATGTGATCAATTGAAATAGTACAAGATATATAGAATACCATCACGGACTGGTTTATCATCATAAAACAAGGAAGAAAACGCTTTAATTAAATATACGGTGTGTGTCCATATCTGTTCAATTCCATTGCATCTACTATACATCATATATTCATGCGCGTATTAATTCAAGTTATCGTTCTTATTGGTTTACGCTCGAAGCATAACACGCATCATTGTATGTTTTGCCATTGCGTGCCTTTAATGGTAGCGACTCGTAGCGAATTTTCAATTTAATATGGAGCAACATTAATGCGATTTTACGAATTTAACAAAAAAACCGGTATCTTTGACGATTACGTCGCAATTACACACGCAAATGTGATGATGTGACGACACGACGACTCAAAAAAAAAACGAAATATCAATAAAAAACAAGAGAAAGAAAAAAAACAACTCAAACACATTGGAGGAAAAAAAATTAAATGGGCAAATATTTTGAAAATACGCAACGCGTATCATGAAGACACCGAAAGTAATTGAAATAAAAAAAAAACACAAATTTCACCTGGATATAATTTTTTTTGTTTCGTTCATTTTGAACGGATCACTTTGCGATTTCATTTTATTTTAATCATATGAATGCCGAGTTGATGGTCTTTAAACTCATGTCAACTCAATAAGTGACCATATAGTTGCCGTTGAAAGCAAATTTTAATGGGACATTTTATTTGAATTCAAGCTATTCATTTTGATACATTTTTTAAAAAACATTTTGACAGTGTGCATTACTTATATACGTCGAGGAGAGTGAGAGCAAGCGAGAGAAAGAGAGAGAAACCAGCAACGAAACAAAGAATTCGCGCAACTGTCAGGCACATAAGGGCAAAAGTATGTTCAAAAAAAATTATTCGATATTATCTTTCGTAAATGTAATAACTCTGTGCCATAAAATGTGATTTTGTTGTTGTTGTTGTTTTTTGTTGCAATATAGCTATGCTGTTGCCTTTTCATTGGTTCATTGTGGAAAAAAGCCATTTATTTGTTTGTTTGTTTTATTTTTCTGCTGAAATTGTGATCTTTTAAATCACTGACTTTATTATTGTGCCTCTTATCGTACGTACTATTTTTAATCGCTCGTTTGTGGGATTTTATTGTACTTTCGTTTAAGCCAACGAAATATTTCGGGCTACTGTTCGCTTGCCCACCACATACTTTGATGCAACCATTTTTTTCATACTTTTTTTTTGGTCTCAGAGAACAAAAGAAAAGCAAAAAAGCATTCAAAACAAAAAAATGAATTGCTTTTAGTCTGCGCATAACCGAAACCAAAAAAAAAAAACAGAAAAATATTTAACACGTCTGGTGATCTTGAAAAATGGCCTGTTTCTATTTCATCATAAAGCGAAAAGATGCGAGCATAAACATACAAAGTATTTTAATTTTGCTTTCAATTTAATTTAAAGAGGCTCATTTTGGCCGACTTAGCACTACTGTTTGATGTATGCATACATTAAAGCCTCCGAATTTGAATTGACCAACATCGCTTGATGAATAACAATGAAGTCTATACCCAAAATCCATTATATTCACAACAATCCGTCATAAAAAATCACTCTTCGGGAGCGTCGAAAAACAAAATTAGCTCCAAGTACCCTTTAAATTGAAGATTCCATCTTATAGAATTGCCGGAAGCTTACTGGGAATCATTTATATTCACATTATTAATATGACAAAATAAAAATCAGGTGATTGTGATCTTGTTTGTCTAGCGTCTCGTTTTTTTTAGTCAACCTTTTAAACTTTAAAGTGATGCGAAGAATATGCTTTGGGTTTAAAAATAACTCCTTTTTTGTATGATAACAAGATGAATCCAAATTTCCGCTAAAATTGAAACGAATGAATAGAACTCTTTTTGTTCTGTAATCAATTTGCATGCACGATTCTTTTATTTTATATTTGGATAAACATTTTTGTAACTGAATCTTGTTTGTCACATATCAAAAATAATGTTGTTCTTTTCGACAAAGATAAACAAAAAATTAGGTTGAAAGACAATCAAAATGTGCAATGGTAAAAACGGTTGATTACATCTGAATGATGCATTTGATGCATTTGTTCGTTTTGAAGCTGTTTAGTATACGCGTACAAGACCGCTATAGGCTGGAGCACGGTAAAAGTATGAGCT
The DNA here is from genome assembly GCF_009176525.2 of Contarinia nasturtii. Lineage (NCBI taxonomy): Eukaryota > Metazoa > Arthropoda > Insecta > Diptera > Cecidomyiidae > Contarinia > Contarinia nasturtii. Next base: position 2,530,260 of record NW_022197768.1, read on the forward strand.
TGAGTATGAAAGTGGTGAAACCACTGACGAATATGTTGGAACTATGAAGAATGAAAAAAATAAATAACGGACATACATTATAAGATCGCTCGAAATACATGGCCAATTGAAATTGAATTGAAATATTTGCTTACTGCCAGAAGCGATAATTGGTCCTGGTGCAGCAACCAATGGGGCGCCGATTGGCAAAAGCCCTGGTGCAGCAGCGGCCAAAGCAAAGAAAGCGAACAAGGCAACAATCTATTCGAAACCAAAAAAATTGAAATTATAAAACACTTATACCACATACCAATTTGAACATTTTTAAGGGATTAGTTTTTTTTTCCTTGCTACGATATAATCGAACTCAAACGGATAACTGATACAATTTTCACATTCATTGAGCCTTTTATACTCTGGATAATTTGAACAATTGATGCAATAAAACTGCATAATTGTTATGGATTTAATTGTTTATCTAAATAAGTTCAAGGTGGCTAACAATCTACTATTCAATAAGCAGTTAATTAGATGATTAAGCCGTTTGATCATTACATTTTATATGCTCAAGTAAATTCACATGTGAAACGCATAATATACGGTCTCACTGTTGTTGCCATCCGTAAAATGAAAAGTGTTAGACACGATTCAATGTGTTCCTATCTAATCATTTTCAAGAATGTATGCATATGAGGAAATGTAATTAATTTACGTAAAATGTATTTCCCTATTATTAGTTTTTTCGTCATTATTAATATCGATCGTGAACTAACAGACTTTAATTTCTCGTAAAATGTTATTTTCACCGTGCGTGCACGGTTTCGATAAATCCTTTGTCTATGATATTAAAAATAAAACACAAAGTTGCTTCCTTCATAAAAGTACTTAGTTTCAATTAAAATCTGTTTTACATGGTACTACATAAGGTATGATGGTAATAATATTTTTTAATGCACTCTACATTGTTGATTTTTCATATTTGATCATTATGCGATCGAAAACCAAATGAAAAATTATTTATCATGTGTTTTGATCGATCAGTGATCTGAAATCTCAATCAAAAACGCCATAAATGTTAGTTATCTAATTTTCAATCGGAGACTTCGGTTCGGAGCCATATGAAAAATGAGCAAAATTTATAACAATCTTGTCTTGATTTTGTCATCTGCAAATGAATTGTTTTGCTCTCTTGTTCTACTGCAGCATAACATTCGTTTTTACATAGATTCATTGTCGTAATTACAAGATCTATATTTTTACAAAGATTAAAAAGAGGTAAAAAAGGAGTGAACGAGTTTTAGCGTTGATGACTTTTCCTTTTCATTCAGAATAAATAGTAGAATTACGTCAATGTCGTATGTATTTAGTCGTTAAGCGTAAACATCTTAATTCTGAATTTAAACTATTAAAAGTTTGATTATCTGTTGATATTTTATTGAAAGCTATAAATGATTCTCACGCTATCATTATCTTCATTTGGTATTTCAGTCTTGTGAGTGGTAAACTAAATTTCGTCAAATTTGTCATATATTGCAGTATCGATCCGGATTTTTAGTCTAGATGTGATCAAAAAACAAAAAATAATAATAAAAAAAAAAACATTAAAACCAAGTAATGGACAGCGCTAAACCTAAACTCGATCAAATTAGAGGTCATCGTTTCGACGCCATTCATTTCCGATACATTAAATTACGAAAGAAACGATGTTATCTCTTCCAGACGATTCTGCCTCATTTGCATCGTGGACCACATGAATGTTACATGCATTCGGTTTATTTTTTGATAAAAATTGACCTTATGCGTTACTCAGCCATCGCTGGTTTTTTTCTCTATCTCATTCAGCGTACAATGAAAATTGACCGAAATAATACCATACCATTCATAAATTATGTATTAATCAATTGGATTGGATTTTCGATTTGAGCAACAAAAAAGTGCGAAGAAAAAAAAAGTGATCATTTCTCTGCACCAAAAAAAAAAAACGTACGGCTTGTCAATCAAAGTGGGCTGGTTAAATTGGGCAGCTCGACGGATGATTAGCATATAGAGAGTATGTACCGTGTCAGTGACGTGTTATTTTGGCATCAATTTACAAATTGACCAGTTTAATCTTCGACAAATTGGCCGCACATTAAATTGGACAAATCAACTGGCGCATGCAATATTACACGTATAATTTAACGAAATTCATGATCGTGAGAGGACGCAAATCAAGAGAAATAATATACCGAAATAAAAAAAAAACAATTGCATTCGTATTTCATTGCATTCGCCATCGCCCATGATCTTATTGCACCATATAACTTTAAAGTGACTTTATTTATTGTAATACAGTTGAATCGGATCTGCTTATGTTTATTCTTTCTCTCTCTCTTTCCACTTAAAAAAAAGTTGTTGTTTTTTTTTTAAATTCGTTGTTAATTTATCGGTTTAGTTATGGATTTGGGTCTGTAAAATTGGATCAATTCGTTCGAATTACTGTAGCTTATCAAGAAAAATTATGGAGATTTGTTTCCATTTATCAATCGCACCTGCTGTGATTAACGCTATGCAAACGATTCAGTTTCGTACAAAGCCGTGCGCATAGAATACATAACAAAGGAGACATCTCTTTTGTCACCTCGATTTCTTTGTTTGCTATACTTACCACAAAGGCTTACCCTTCGTTGGACGCCTTTGAATGTGCGTTAACATTTTGAGCATTCAAATTAACACGAGAAAAATTATTGAATCGAGCCCAAAGCTCGTGTAATATTGTGCAGGAAGTTGAATGTTGTCTTGCCTTTCACTTGAGCAAGCATTCATGAAAAATCTCAAATTGCTCTTGTTGAAATATGTTTCATTTTCGCTCATTTGGTTTTGTGTGTCATTGTTACTTTCGGGCCCGCCGAATGATGTGACGGGTCTTTGGCACAAGCGAATACATTCATTCTCAATGCATATCATCGTCATTGATTACGTGCTGTAGTATTTCCAATTTATTTAATGCTATTTTCAGTTTTTTTTTTTTTGGTTTCTTTGATTTTGGTTTCAAGATTAATGACAGACAAATAAATAAATAAATACAAATTCATTTGGATTGGTACGTCGCGTTACCATATTATTTTTCAATAATAAGTGTATACAGGCACATATTACGGCATAGATAGCATGGCCGGGAAAGTGAACGTTCTGATTGAATTGGCATGAAAATGAGGCATGTCGGTTGAACCGTGGATAAAATTACGCCATTGACCAAGACCTATATTTGAAGCGTCGAACATGATTATGCGTTGCATTTCAAAAACATTTCTGACTTTTAAATCGTTCTATTTTATTTAACAATGCATGGTAATCTAAATCATGTAAATTACAGCGTTATGTAATACCTTTTGATATAATACCAAATTCTTCATTTATTTTAAAATATAAACAGAATTAAATGATATAGAAGCTATTGATGACACCTCATTCAACTGCCCAAGTACTAGGAATATTTGTCTATTTAAAATGTAACACTACTTGTTTATGGTGTTCACGAAAGCTAATTCCGGGGACTTTTCAGTTCTCACATGTAAAATGAAAAAAAAAAAAAAAAATTGACCAAAATTGTATCTCTTAATTTAATCCTTTAGCATGTGTTAGTTCCATTCTTAGCATTCTGGCAGCCGTCCATAGTTTGCTTTTTTCCGTTTCGTTGTCATTTCAATATCATTCATGTTGCGCTTGAGCACATTCGCTTTCAATGGTCAATGTTCAACCTTTAAATTGTTTTTATTTCATTCGTTTCTTGATTATGATTCAACGAACCAGATTCCGATGATAAATCCATCATTAACAGCCGCATTGAATGTGAGACAAAGACGAAACAAACCAAAAATGTAGTCTAGAAATGATTTTAAATTTGTGAATAAATTTTGTGTAAAATGTTAGGGCGATATAAACAAAAGAATTCGTTAATTGTTTTGTTGATTTAACGTCAACTTCTCGAGGAAATTCATCCATTTTGGATGATGTATGCTGTGTGAAAGATACCACTATTAATTGAAAAATCTTTTGTGAGCCAAATCGTCTTGTTGTTTGTTTTTGTGTTTGTGTGTGTATTTGTGTATTTTGGTTAAGGTTAATGTTTATACTCTGCGTCATTTCTGCGTTTTCCTCTGTTTTTTTCTTCATTTCAAACAATATGCTCATACGTGGTTTAGGCCATCAGCTGCACATACGAAATGGAAATAATACATTGTCAGATATGGTATTCGATTCAGATGTATTTGCTGTCATTGTGACGAGTATTTCACATATTAATTATATTTGGGTGATGTATTGACATGAATCGGAAAAAAGGCCAGACAGATGAGAGAACCAACCGTCCAACAAACCGAATTCGGTGAAAGAAAACAAAAGCCATCGAAAAAAATAAAATACATTGCGTAAGATTTTCCAAATGCAAAACACGCACATTAGAAAATACGAAATTCCAATCCGTCACATACGTTACAACCACGTTATTTGTTGCTCTCTCATTCGTCGTTGCTTTAGACTCGCATAAAAAAATGTGACAACATATTACAACTGTTGCTGGCATTTTTTTTTAATTAACGCGGCGCACACCAAAATACGTTGATATTGATCTTGAAAATGAAATATCTGTAAAATTAAAATAATAATCAGTAATTTAGTTCAACGACAGTGTCAAGAAGACAGAAAAAAGCAGCGAAAAAAATTGTATTGTAAAAATGAGACAAACGTGTATATTTTTAAGACACACGCATAAAACCGGCGCTGAAAACATAAATCTGCGTTGTTGTTTTTTTTTCGCTTGATATGTTTGATGATTTATTTAATAAAAAAAATATATAAACAGACGCAATCGACACACAAAATGATTTATTGCGAAGTTACACACATAATGAAATCAATCGATTGATATGAATGGAAAGCGCCCAAACACTTGTTTAAATCGATCACATGAAATGTGAATGGATGAAATGCAATGTAAATATTCAAAAAAAAAAAATTCAATAAATTAGTTCGTTCTTTGGAATTTTTCAATGGTCCAATTGAATTGTTGGATTTTTATGAAAAATTGCGAAATTGTATTGCATCGGAAAAATATCGGATCGCGCCCGAACGTCAGACAATGGTCGATTTGATTGACACTTGATTTGAGTAATCATTCTCAAATTTGACAGTTAGACAAAAGGCGACTCACTGAGCCTGAGATGATTCAAGGTACTTAACTCGCATCTCACAATTATTATCGAAGAAATTGCGCCATCGGATATTTAAAAAAAAAGAGTAAACAATTTTTTATTGTCCACATTGGCTTATTAATAGTTTTTGTTTACTTCGTACAGAATTCTGATCGATTTTTCTTTGACATGTCATACAAGAAGAATGGTTTCCGCAAAATAAAAGTTACGATCTTGAATAAATTTAAGCGCCTTCACTTTCAAGTCTCTGGTAGATTTCGTACGCAAGCGATTGATACGGTGATAAGGAATTCTATCAAATGTTGCTTTTAATTGGAATGTGTGACGAATCACTTATCTAATGGTATATTATAATGGTTACACTTTAGAAGAGATTTGCAATAGTTTGAAAACGAACCAAAACTAAGAAAGACTATAAGGTTATGATTAGATCGAAATTGTATATAAATCAGGTATTAAATATAACATGAGATCCCTTGTTTTGCACAAGTAACAGCCTCTGTCAACAAACTGGTCCGACAAAGACGTTAAACGTAGCAACGAGGAAGAATACTTTGCTAACATGATTTACTCACATTTTGAGAATATGAAAAAACAACAACATACTTTTCCGACTGTCCAATTTCATAATGAATTACAGTACTTAAACTGAGAAAAAAAAGCATAAACATGTATTTATTAAAAATGCACAGCGCATATGCCAGTGTAGAGAGTTGTAATTTTGACGGTCAATTCACAACACAATATATTTTGTTCCCCGTTTTACTTGTATAAATTGTTCAGGCGTATTTTAATTAATCAAATGTTGCGAGTCCAACAACATGCAAATCAGTCGTAGAAAAATGGTGCGATACCATAACAAATAAATGCGCAGATAACAAATGTAAAGTGTTTGTTTATAAATTTTTTGTTGTTAATTTTTCGATTGTATTTCGAGTGTGTGTTGTAAAGAGAGACCTTTTGATCTATGTTGTCTTAAAGACCTCCACTTCAAATATGGACCGAAGCATAAAACTGCAACACGAAAAATTATTACAAATTTTTATCTGTTTTTTAAAGTAAATTTTAGATGTTAGATGACTGCAATCGCCATTGTGTGTGGCCATAATAAGCTTGTCCTCCAATTTAATGCCAATTAGTCTCTTTTTTTCGTTTGCTTATCACTTCATTCCAACATCACGCCGTGTGTTCACACTCACTTTGGAATTCTCACAATGGTTTCTTTCACCAATTATGTAAAAAAAAAGAAATGTATGGCATGATTTTTTTGTGCAATTCACAATTTATGCAAGAATGTATTATTGGATTCAGTTGAAAGGTTTTTTTTCTTTTCATTGAATATGATTACGATTTTGTTAAAACGCCGAAATGTCGACTATTTTCATACACATGAACAGCGCTCATGAAATCAGACAAACGAATCGAAAGCACACAAGAAAATGAATAAAAGTTCAAATTGAGATCGGTTCGGTTGTGCGTGTGGTGCCAAATAAATGCCAGCCTATACATAAACTATTGAAATATCGATCGAATCGTATGATCAAACTATTTTTCCAGCCGATCACAAACAACTGTGAAGGTGTATTTCGATAAGAATGTACCGTATCCACACACTTTCGATATTTTTTTTAGTTTAGTATTCCAAACATGCACCTACGGTTATTTCTCAGATGTGTAAAAATTTAATGTTATAAGTTATTCAATTTAAACCGGTTAAATTAATTTCACTATCTTTCATTTTGGCATCGTCACTTGGTCGTTTGCACGATTGCCTGTGCACACACATCGACTGCGGAAGAAATATTTTAATGCATCCAAATTTACGTAACAAAATGGTATAAATGAATGATGGTGTGTACCTGTACATTGTACAATTTGGCAGCACGAAGTTGTACTAATTTACGAATTTTAACCATCATTGCACACGATCCCTCACACATGATAATTTATCAATATAGTTTTTTGTTTCGTAGTTCACATTTTCTCGCTCATCTTATATAATATGACCGTGGAATTTGGTTAATTGATTCAAATAATTGGGTTTTGTTATATGTTTTGATATGCAACAAATGAAATACAATGAAATCAACGATTTTCATATTAAAATTTGTAACCGATTATTTACTATTTGTAATATATTTGAGTAATATTCATTTGAAATTGATTCGATTTCTTTCTCCAACTTCGTCGTCGTTTCTCTCTCTCTCTCTCTCTCTCTCTTTCTCTCTCTCTCTCTCTCTGTGTGTGTTGGGACAGTCTTGTCGGGATTTATGTTTGTGCCAACATAAAATAAGATCAATTATGTCAAACGTGTGTGTTGATATTGTGTATGGTATTGACCTTGAAATATCGTAAACAAGACACGATCGATGAGTCAAAATGCACGACATTTTGGGTTCATTCTCCGCATACAGCCAACCAAAGCCAATACATGTTACCTTTTATTATCTGCTCTGTGTGTTGGGTTGCAATCGCATAAGAGCGGTAAAACGGCATGAGAAATACATATCACGATGCTTATATGATGTGCCAGTTAATAAAAGTACACATAAAAAGTAATAATAATAACAATAATTGTATGTAATTGGACGCTGCATATAAATATTATGTGTTACGTTTCCCATCGAAACGACAATTATTTCTACACTTGTTTCATTCAGATTGGCTGTTGCACTTTTTTTTGTTAATTATTTTTTTTTTTGAGTGGGTCTTGTTGTTGTTCAGATAGTTTTTTTTTTTGTTCCTCAATTTGATTTGCACAGCGATTGAAAATTAAGCGAATCGACATTAATCTATTTGTTATAAAGTATGTTACATCGCAGCATAGAATCGCAAGTTCGATTTTTCCACGGTAACTAAACAAGAATATACATCACAACTGAGCAATCTATTGTTACCATTTGCTCAATAAAGAAATAATCAAGTAAACAAATTAAATTCAAATGCATAAAAAAAATTTTTTTTTTAGAAAAAACAAACGACTTTACTTCAATGGATACTGAGAGACACACGCCATTGAGCCGTAAGAGATATATGCATATTTGATTTATTCTTTTGAGTTTGTTTTTGCGTTTGTGCATAATGAAAAATTGAAAATGACACCGCGCACCAACTTCAATGAATAAAGTTAATTGTGCATATAAATTTGTGCTGGCCGCTTGATTTTATTTGCAATTGGACACAACGAATTATGCACACTAACCGATTAGGTATGTTGGCATATCAAAGCCACATATATTCCATTCGAGTATGACAATTGCAGTCACACAAATACACGCACGCATACCACCATCTCAAAATGCGATTCATTGATGGTTTTCGTGAGATGCTCGCGCAAATGAAATCTTTCCGATGTTCATGGTGGATTTTTTTCTTGTTGTTGTTGCGATGCATGTGTGCAAATGGAAATAGCAGTTGGTTTGAGAAAATGAGACCAATGCACAGAAGCACACTTAAATCCAACTGTCGTGTTCATCGCCGATTTGTGCTATGAATTCGTAAAATAGGTAAACTGGTTTTGATTTATTGTGTTTTCTTGATGTTGTCAGTTTTTTTCTTTCGTCATATCAAAGAAATAATAAAATGTCATATGTGGTAACAAGTGGTACTTTGTTTTCGAGTTGTCGTCTTTATGTTTAGGCCATTTGCTTTTTTTCTGTTCTTTTTTTTATTTGCTGACTTCTGCATTTCATTTTGCAAGCCATCCATTTTAATATATTTTTTGATTGCTTCGGTTTTTCATCTCCTTCTTGACCCCCCCTCTTTCGTCCGCCCCTCTTCCGACTGTCATTATTGATGGTCTGTCATAGTCCATTGATTGAAGCGCGCACAAAGCAATTTAAAAAAAAAATCGTTCGATCAATTACATGAGAATGTTAATTTAAGCGTTCTTTTATCGATCAATATCATTTCAGATCAAATCATTTATTTGGGTTATAATAATAATCGAGAGACAAGTTGATGACTATATGAGATTACCAAATGCAGCAATCATCAAACCTGGCTAATGTAACGTTATGCAGATATTTGTTTCTACATTGTGCTGATCAAATTAACTTTGTTGATACTACTAAGCTGGCCACTTAATTATGTTGCCGTGAGGTTGTTGTGGTGATATACAATATGCTATACACGATTGAACGACTTAGACCATGAATTGAATGTTAAGCCATAGTTTTGCATATGGTCGAATGGCCGAAGGTGACAATTAATATAATTTTATTCCATTGCACCATTGCCCAGGAATGCTGTCGATGTGAAAATCAATCGCGGGGAATATCGATCCTCGATTGCGTGCCACTTTTTTCTCTCTCTCTCTCTCTCTCTCTCTCTCTCTCTCTCTCTCTCTCTTCCAATCGAATTGTTTCGATGTAATTCAAAGCAACCTACATCAAAATATTATAAAATTGTTACATGTTTAGTCGCATGCTATTGAAATTGTCAAAAAACATGCATGCCAGCGAGCATCATGTGCACTTTTTTGTTCTATGATTGCGTTTCAATTTGCTGAAGCAAACGATGATGCATTGACCAACCATATTTGGAAAAATTGTTGTGTTTCAGGTGTTTCATTTTTAGATCAGAATTGCATTTGGCCAGATGATGCCATACGTAAAGGTGAGCGATATGGCAATCAATTAGTGTTTAGAAAATAAAATAAGGTGGTTATAAGTTCGGAAAATATGCTCAATGTATTTGGTACAGCCGATAGCATATAGTGTGTGTTGTGAAACGAAGGTTGTAATTAGTGCATTCGCCCTGTCACATGTATTTCTCATGCATATTTGTTTGTAGGACAAATAGACAGACACATATGCACGCACATGCACAAATTTTCTCATCAGTTTTATGTATCGGCCGGGCACCACATTGTACATGCGGCATTCTTAATTCTTGTATACACTAGCTTTACTTTAATTATTCGCGCAGCGCGCACTATGAACATACAATTCGTTATGGCTGATTTGATTTCGATTAATTTGTATTTGTTATATTCGTGTTTGATATTTGTTGTTTTGCCGATGCATTTCATCTGCATTAATGTGCTATTATGTCATTTTATCAAATGATTAATATTAATAAATAATTAACGAGAAGGAGAGACGATGCACGTAACTGGGTCACTTCTAGATACTTCATGCATTGACCAAGTGAGACAACAAGAGAAACTAGCGTCCGGTTGATCCAATCTTGTTTTATGGCAATGCAATCGATCAGACCTGAGACACGGACCAAGTGACGTGTTGTTTTTGTTTTTATCGACATTTTTCTTAAACTATATCAATGTTGAAAGTAGCTCTGATATTGCTGCGACACGACTTAATCCGGATATTGTAAATATATTTTATTATAGATTCGATTTTGAAAAGGCGTTCTTGATTGAGTTTTTTTCTTCTTCTTGATTTGGCGCGTTAAATCTGGCCAATGTATCATTGGTTTGGTGCGATTTAACTTTTTTGCTATTGCGGTTGTTACATACGTTGTGTTTTTTACTTCTCTTCTTAGTTAGTTGTTTTTCAAATAGTAATCGACTGATATTTCATAATTTCGTTTAAATAAAAAGAGTTTGCAATGGTAAAGGAAAACGAATGCGTAATTTGATGAAAAACCTGATTTGATCCAACTCATCGACATAGCAGTTTGTTTAGTCATTTCTGTTGTCGTCGTTTCAACGATTTTTCTTAGAGATCTGTAATATATTTGCTGTTTGTTCCTAGACTTGCAAATCATAATGACACTGAACAACAAAATCTTATGTTTTCTCCTTTCATATCAAGCGTAATTCTCTCTCCATCATATTGTATAAATCCAGTATTTAGATAATCACTGATTTGATGAACGATTCGAGAAATTATTTATATGATTACCCATTATGCGTCTAAATCCGTCATGCTTTTATGTGTTAAACAAGGTATACTCTCTCACACACACATACACATTTGTTTTATTAAATGATGTCAATTAAATAAATCCAAAACAAACACAGAAATGCTATTCATGTGGAAAATTCTTCAATTGCATTTCCTTTCGATTACCGTTCTGGGAATATTTTGTTCATTTGAAGTATGCCTTTGTTGCGATCGATAACATCTTTCATATATTTTGTCTATATCTTCTCTTCTGTCACCATAACCAGCCGCAATGGGCTGTGAAATTGTGTGTCATTGCAAAATTCCACGAGGTTTTCCAACTTATGGATTTCATTTATTATGCAATACATTCAGCTTTGATAATATAGAGAGATGTGTGTGTGTGTGTAGATCTATTTTCAATTATTTTGTTGTATTGGCGAAATGCTCATGATGTACACGCATTCTGTGTTAATTCACTGCTTTCGCACGCATTTTGATCCACATTCGATGTTTATTTTCAATAAAACAATATTCACGAAATTGGTGTCCGTTCGATAAAATCGTGATTAATTTCAATACGAATTGGTGTCATCGTAATTCGATTTTCACTTTAGTACGATATCCAATAATTCATTGAAAAGTAAGAGTGACATAAATATGCACAAAAAGCAACACAAACAGCCAAGTTGCATCTTTCATTTGCATAAAATAGTTCATTACCATTAAGAGAGCACGACATAAAGAAATCGGTAAATTTGAATTGTTTTACGTGCGGTTCGTTCATATATCAATACGTTTGTCCATGGATTATGGATTATATTACATTGCTCTTATGAATGAACGAATACCATAATGAATAAACACGCAATCACTGTGATTCAATCACATGCCATTCACACCACTCAAATATCATTATACTCCATTGAGTATTAGAGCACAATCATTTGCAAATTGCAATGAATCATAATCTAAATAATTAAATTGGTGTTTGTCCTTCCAAACAACAGACACCATTTTATTTCCTCGAATCGAGAACCTCGATGTATCATGAAGACATAAAGAATATGTAAATCTCTACTTCAATAGTAAATATATTAAACCTGAAATTGTTTAAAATAAAAAGTAAGAAAAACAGGTGTTCATTTTTTTTTTGTAAAAAAAACTTCAAGTAAATTATTTTTATTTCAATTGGGTTTTCATCATTTTCACCAAAACAGATTTTTCTATGCTTGGCCTAAACTATGTACAAAATTTTGTATACATGAATATGTGTGTATTTACATGGGAGGCGATCGTAAATAAATACTTGTAAAAAACAATAAAAAACACAAAATAGAATTATCGAATAGAAAATAAAAAGGAAAATGTTATAAATTGTGCGAATGTGATGTTTTTTGGTTAATTTTAACGATTTAAATTTTTTAGATAAAAAAATCTTTCGTCAAATTCGAACATATTCCTTAGTTTGATTTTAGTGTGAGGCGAAACTGTTGTTTATGATGGTCAGTGATGAAACCATTATTATTATTTTTTTTTGTTCTCTTTGTTTAGCGCCATATCACGAAGAGTCATTTTTTTTTGAAAATGGACTGCTTCGAGTTTTGACTACGTTTCAGCTTAATTTCGAGACTTTGATTCACGTTTAACACGAATTTTAGTAGTATGATCCTAGCGCAGCGTATGGTGAGCCGTATGGTGAGCCGTATGGTGAACCGTATGGTGAAGCGTATGGTGCTGCATATGATTTAACAATTGGGGCGGCAACTGCATGCGAAACGACTGCTGGTGCAACTAGATTTTAAATTAAACGAATAAGTTGTAATGTTATTTCTATCAGAACAATATGTGAAATTTTGCAAATTGAAAATATAGGTTCTTACCAGCTGAATGGACAAGTGGTGAACTGTAGGCAACTGGAGCATGAACAACTGGAGCAATTGATTGTGAGATCTAAGCGAAAATTTAGAAATAAAATTCGATTATTTAAAAATTCTACGAAATTCAGTTTACTTTTGTTCGTTCATTAAAAAATTAAAAAATAATAAATACCTTGTAGGTGTTGGCGTATGAGGTGGCTGCTGGAATCACAGTCTTTGCAACAACTGGTGCGTGGTATGCGGAGACGACTGGTGCAACTATAATTTTAAATGAATTGAGAGAAGCATTATGTTGTTTTTTTTTCGATAAAAGAAAAAAAATGCGTGGAAAATCGTTTTTTTAATTACCTGTCTTAACAATTGGGGCATGGTATGCAATTGGAGCTGGGGCATGGGCAACAACAGCTGGAGCTGCGTAAGCTCCATAGCCACCATATCCGATGGCTCCACCATATCCGTATGGAGAAGCATATGAGGCATATGGGCTGCTGATAATACCTGCTGAGGCGGCAGCAAAGCAAACCAATGACAATACCAACTGCAATTGAAAAAAGAATCGAGCGTAAAAATAAATGAACTAATTCGTAACACTGGTTGAATTGATTCTCTCAATTCTTCCACTCATTACACTGCATTTACAATGCTTATATATTCTCTCAATTGAAAAAAAAACTCTACAGTCACTATCCAAATAACTTGGTTACCAAAAGACACAAATTTCTTTGCACTTGATCCAGTAAATGCACAATATTACACGGTGATCGAAAAAAACGTGATCAAACGGTGTGTTTGCTTTAGAAACAATTCTAATAGAAAAAAATTGAACTTGAATATTGCGGCAATCGGTTTGCTACAAATTCTTTGGCAACATTGTATTTATTTATCTAGTGACTGTATGCTACTTTTTCTTCATTTCGCAAAATTTTCTTCCTCAATTTAAAAAGGAGCGAACAAAAAAAAATGAACAGCACGAAAATTAAATTCTTTTTGAACAAGAAAAAAATATATATTCCCGAAGTGTGAACTAAACCAAAAACTCACCAATTTATACATTTTGCTTTCGGTTTTTGGTTAGTTGTTCTACGGTTAAGATACTTAAAACGAATGTGATTCGATTGACCCCAGTCACGCTATTTATACGATTCAAAGATTCTACGACGGTGCGATTTTAACTCCCATCCGACACGAAAAAAAAACAACAACAACACACAAAATGTGTTTTCGAAGTGACGAAAAAAAAACGCATTGCAAAAATTGGTGGCAAAGAGAGATAGATAGTGGTTTAAAAAAAGCTACGATCACGATACAAACGGTGGTTGTATCAATAACACTGGTAAATGCATGTTGTATTGCGGCGTGCGCGCTTGCGTACACACATTGTTGAAAACAATCAACGCTTAAACGCAAATAAACGACCAACAAAACCACATAAACGGACTATAGTGCTTTTTTATACTTATTTTAACATTCATTCATTCATTTTCTTATATCGAATTATCTTACTTCTTACTTCTTGTTACATCGTTTGCTTGTTACTTGTTAGCTTCAAACAATCTAATGCTATGTGTGCTTATACACGCATACGCATTGCTGAAGTATACCTTTACCGCCAATATAGTTTATTCACTGCACAATATCAAACACAGTACTAGGCTCTTTTTTAATATATAGACAACAGCATACCAATATGGCTTATGGCTTTTGGCTCTTGAGACTCGCGCTCTAAACATATCGTCCAACACGATCCATTCACGAAAAAAAAATATACCACAACCAAAATTAACAATAGAGTGTCTCGTTGACTTTTTTTTATTCAAACATGAGCTCAGTACAGCCATTGATTGAGAGTGTACTGAAAACCGAAATATTCCCATAGCCCAGACGTGTTATTAACAACACTCATGCAAAGTGTGCAGAAAACTAAGATTTGTCAATACATTTGGTAGTAGGCACGAAACAATATTGTTCTCTTATTTTGTGCAACATATATTATCTTGTCGAATTCAGAACGAGGGCCAAAGACCACGAAAAGCAAAAAATATATATGAAACAACAGCAAATACAAACAACAACACCTTCAAGTAACAAACCAATTCCTTCGAATAGTAAATCTGAAGATTTTTGATTAAATTAAGAATCGAAATTTCAATACCCATGGCTGCATTATTCACGTCGAGTAAGACAAATTTTGAGGCAATAGCGACAGCCACAAAACTTACAAGAAATGTCTCTATTGATGCCAGTATTAAAGCCCATTAGGCATTTGAGGCGCTGCGTTGAAATAAGAAAACCAGAGATCTATTATGCATCAACGATATTCTACTATTTCATTTCGTATAAATGCTCACGTCAATATTACAAGTTAATCAGTCGAGTTACGGTTGAATGTTTACATGGGTGCTAATGGTATCGCTATTGTCGCCGTTGTCTATTTCTTTTTTTTTACTCTCTGTTTTCTATAAGCAATGCACTGCAAAGTTATGTGTTGAGAAACATTATTTTGTCTGAGTTGAGCCCGAGCTTTGCACTTTTGGTTATAGTTTTTACCAAACCAATAAAAGACAATGAAGCGCAAATGCAAAAAAAACGATGAACAATCAATCCGTCGGCGAAAAAAAAAATGAATAAATGCATTTCAATATGCCCGAAAGTCTCGTGCAAAACTCCATTATTACATAAGGTTGTATGCGACTGCGCGGCAAACTGTTTTCAAAAGCCACAATTGCACCAACAACAATTAAAATAGAGAACGCGACATTAGAAATTTTATAAGTCGGCCCACATTGTTTTGCAATTTATGCACATTTTGTAGGTTTGACCGTGATTGTTAGCGCATTAGATCGCGATTGTATCCGTTAACTGATGTCCCATGATCGTGAATTTGCAATAGCTAAAGCAAAACTTGTTGCTATCTTGTTTTTTCGTGCGATGCATGTGATTTATTTTCAAAAATCAGTTACATAATCGAGAAAACATAACACCTTTGATAACTTTGTGACGATATTTTATCATATTCGATTTTAATGTACGTGTCCTTAAACATTGTATGCATTTTGTAACTAAGAAAAACGCATTTTTGATCATCAGTTTCAACATTTTTAAATAGAAATGCACTTTCCATCGATGAGTTCGATCGACATATATAGCCTCATGTATCATGCCTGGATACTCGATTACTGCCGTTTAACTTATAAAACTATGAACGGGACCAATTCCAAATAATAACTCTAAATAACCACAAAATAACCGAAGAAAATGAGAACGATAGTACAAGATACATTCCTTTCTTTATACCTATGCTTTTTGGAGTAAATGTTGCTTTATATAGAGATTTCTACTGGAGAAAAAATTGAGTAGCCAAACAGATAGCGGAAAAGCTTTTATTATGGCGTGAATTAGACTATAAAAGAACTAGAAGCTGGCGGTAAAGTTTGTAGGGTTTGTAGTAAATGGTACACATACACGACATTTAGAATGGACAATTTACATTTGAAATTGGTGAGAGAACATTTTATTAAAGATAAAATATTGGAACTACTTAATGGTCAAGTATACAAACGACAACAACAATATATGAAACGACAACAACAATAACACGCATTTTCAATGTCAAAATTTTCGTCTCAGAGTGAGTCGACATTGGTGACAGTATTTTGAAACATATTTTGTGATCCATATTCATCGTATATGTTCCTATGTGTAGTTCTATATTTGATCTAGTTCACATTGACGGTTGGAAATATTCTTCAAATCGTTTATGTCCACTGTAATGGATGCTGACTGTTGCATGTACCTTATAATGGACAAGTATAGCAACATGGCGACGTTCAAATAAATTTGAAAATCTCATCACCACTGTCGCCACCATCTGGCTCTTTAGTAGGGATTTCATACCGACGAGTATACATCGTCTGGAAATTTGAGACCGAATCAAATTCAATTCTCTCCTTATTAACTTATTCTTTTCTATTTGAATACATGTCAAAAAAGCGCTTTTTTGGAGATTGAACGCATTTTTCACGCCTTTTTAGATGTAATTTATACCTGTGAACAGTAAATTATGTGCTAAATGGCAAGTTTCAGCTTGGATATGTGGCCGGCCGGTAACTTTTCTATAAATCACAATAGGAATTGATCAAAAGAACGTTCGTCACAAGACTTTCACGTTTAGACACATATAAATAGAGACTCATTTATTTAAAAAAAAAAGGAATGTCAAATGGATGAAATGTTCAAAAAGTAATAAACGTTGAATGAGTAATTTGATTGCTCAACTGCATACAATCCACAAGACTCATTAATAAAAACCATAAATCGATTAAGGTTAATTTTGATCATGTGATTTTCACTTTTATTATATAAAATTCGATCAAAAACTAAAATGATTGAGTTTAGTCTGAGCTTACGTGTTTAATTGTGCTGCATTTGGCGCGTGTGTGTTTTTGATCGAAATGATTTGCATCGAAATGAAAATATGGTCGCTTATTCGACGTTGTGCTGGCGTGTGTACAAAAAAAGCCATGCATCGCACACATGTGAGCAGTATTAATCATAATCGCACATTTTACTGCGGCGATTTATGGAACAATGAAAAATATAATCAACTTGTGACATTCGTGTTTTATTTCGCATATTTCGTTTACTGTGCAGCGTGTTTTTTCTTCGTCTATCATCCGTTTACTCTGCACTTTTATGACATAGATTTTGTATCGATAAAATTTTAATTGAATTGAATGCAACTTTTTTTTTATTCGGTCGTTCATTTGCTGCTGCGGCCGCTATTGTTTTAATTCCTTTTGTGAGCCTAGCCATAGCTATGCCATAAGCGCACGTTCATTTGTCATAATGTTTGTAAGAATGTGAAAACCAAAAACTCGATCTCATTTCAATCAATTGATTGGGCTGCAGTAAAAAGTTGTCACATGAGGTTCGTGTATTATGATGTTAAGCGTGAAAAATTCAATAGGTGTTGCAAGGTCATCACTTTTGTTGAATGCATATGATTGCTCTATTTTCTTGGTCGATTTAAAGGTCAATCGTTTACGAAAAAAATGACTCTTTTCTATCTATTTGAAAGTTCTATCTATTTTAATCATATTGAATGTCGATTTTACTGAAATCATTTACAAACATCATGGTAAAACCACTCCCCCCCCCGAAACTTCGGGAAATACTTGGGAAATAAGTCGGCTTTATTCTATTACGTTGCTTAATTATTGATTTAAAATCAATATGATGGTGGAAAAAATCAACACATGCGTACAATGTATGCAAAAAACAAACATGTGAAACTTGATTTAACTGGCCGTTGATGATTGCAATTGATAAACTATTATTGAGTCAACACGTCAACACGTTGACTTTGTCGTTTTAACAATATTATAGCCTTTTGCTCCCATAATTATTGGAGATTAGCGATAATTGATGACGAAAATTGAACAGAAAAAAAAAACACTTGAAATGAATTCTGCGCCGTAAGCTTAGAGCGAGAATGAATGGTACAATCTTTTTTTTTCAATGATTTTCCTTGAAGGAAATCGGATCCTACATGTTGTTCAATTACCCATGCATTCCGTACCATTGAAAAATATACCATTGTAAGTTGTAATTGATAAATGATTACTTGGCTCTTG
Organism: Contarinia nasturtii; assembly: GCF_009176525.2. Lineage (NCBI taxonomy): Eukaryota > Metazoa > Arthropoda > Insecta > Diptera > Cecidomyiidae > Contarinia > Contarinia nasturtii. The sequence goes on from NW_022197768.1 coordinate 2,548,793, forward strand.
TTTGCATGCAAAGATAACGAGTTAATAAAAAAAAATCGCGATATAGCAATATCATTGAAAATGGAATGGAGTGCGTCAATGAGGAAAATCAACATTGAGCGAGATTAATTTTTTTTATTTTCAGTTGGAAGAGTACTTATGTTGTGTATATTTGAGGTCTTATGTGCGTGCGTTTATTTGGCACTTCGACATCAATGGATATACCAAATATTTCAACATCATTTACGCGTTTTGTGCTCCGAATCTCTTTATTTTTGTCGAGACTTTTTTTTTCTCGCCCGTCAATTACCACTTTTCAATAAGGTAAATAATAGCAGATGCAGCATATGTGGCAATATCTTTCGAATATATTACGGTTTTTAGTTTTGGTTGTTGTTGTTGTTGTCGCTCAATCGCTTTTTTTTTGGTTGTGTGGTGTGATTGGTAGATTTATGTGATCGCCGATTGCGATTTGTCAACGGAAATCAAGTAGCGACCATTGAGTTAACGAACATTCGATTCAATTTTAAGATGCGTGAAGAATTGATCAGAAACAAAAACAACATTAAATATACTCTCATGCTATTCGAACGAAGAAATTGAGCGCAGTGTTAAATGAAAAGCAGAGGACAACTGCACGACCGTTAAACGATACAATTTTTATAATTTCGATCTAAAAATGTCCGCTATTTTTTAATTGATCAACTAGCGCAATAAAAATATGACCAAATTCCATATTCGCATAGAAATATGCTGTGCGTGAGCGCGACACTGACTTCGTTCACTACAGTATGAGGCGATTTCGTCTCTCTCTCTCTATGTGTGTGTTTTGGTCATTATAAACACCGAAATGACCAGCAATACACTTTTAATTTTCCACGTTTCCATTTTGCGTTGAACTTTTATGCTACTTACAAATCATTTTTCAGTGCGACAATTTTGTCATAAACTTTGCTGCATTTTATTCTCTTCTGCAAATTGTAATGTGTTTAGCTTTTTTTCCTACATCGTATTGGCATACGTGCCAATCGGATCGCAAACACTCCATTGCGGAAAATCATGTTTCCAAGAGAAATAGAGAGACGAAAAAAAAACAACAACAACTCAATAGCTTGTCTTGATGGTGATGATAATTATGATAGTTTTTGACAGCAGAAATGAGCTTCAAGAATTCAAGTTTTAATTTGCTGCCCTAAATGATTGTCGAACACATTGCAAAACGTTGATTTTTAGCAAAAATTTGAATACATTATAAAGCAAAAGGTGGGAAACGCTCTAGACGATCGCTCTATTCGATTTCGCACAATAGATCCGTACACTTTGATCGTATGTAAAATTTCTTGATGAATGCGTTTTTTTGGTGCGTAAAATTACAACTCAAAAAGTATATGAGACCAATTGCAACACACACACACACACCATTCAATAAGGTTTTAATAATTAACGATAAAATCGCTAAATAACTTTTCATCTCGATCATATCGTATGTGCGTTTATGCGATGCAATGTTTGTCACATGGAAATATCAAACACAGGCCACAGACGAAGCGAGGCCTGCACAAACAAAAAATAAAATAAAATAAATGAGCATTTCAAGTCGAATGCAAAAAGCGAAGTATAAACAAAATACTTTGAAAAAAAAAAATGTCGTACGAATTGCATCGACTTGTACTGGCTGTTGTTAATTAAATGTCTATCACAATTAATTGATTTCAGTGTTGTTTCTCTTATTAATATTTTTTTGTTGTTGCTCGTTTAGTGATTGGAATTGGTTCAATCTCTCGACGAGGAAAAATTGAATCAGGCAAATAAATGATTTTATGTGCTATATGTTATAATAACGATACTGTCATTAACGCACTCCATAAATATTCTGAAACAACCATCAAAATGCAAAACATGCATAAGTTATCAGTTTAGATTAAGAACAAACATAAAAAAGGGGCGAATGCAAAATATAATATATGCACGCAATACTTTGTGTGTGTTTTTTTTCCTGCCAATTTCGAGAGGGAGAGAGAGCGTGAAGAAAAAAAAGAATTTATTTGTTGCTTAACCGATGCTAACAACGGTTACTGTATATAACAAACAGACGGCGCGTTGTTTTTTTTTCTCTTCTGTAAATTGTCTTGTTGTTGCGATTGCATTGGATAAACATTGAAAAATCCTGTAACGTATAATTTATTTTGGTTGGTGTGTTGCATTGGGGCTTGCATTGAACGCGAACGATTCATATTTGAACATGTTGTGAGTTAGGTTAATTGGTTAACAGAGCACGGTATTTGTGGTATCTAAGAAATGGAATTTCGCTATTCAACCCTACGATATCTGGCAGTTTACGTTTTTTTTTTTTTGGTTTTTCATTGCAAACATAATGAATCGTTTTATTTTGCCGTTTAAACGCTCTTTCTCCGCTTTGCTATATCTCTTTTTTTTTCTCAAAAATGAATTTGAGATTGGCAAATCGATGAAATTTTTCAATTATTAATATAAATCATTGCGTTTTTGCGAACTTATAAATTTCTGACGTTTGTGTCTCTGCTCCGTTTGGAATCATTGTTACCTTTGTACAAGCTGCACAGAGTCTTTCGTGAATTACTCAAGTCATAATCAAACACACCGAATAAGGTTGCCACCAATATTCAAACCATGGCATTGCGGCCCGTTTATCTCGCATTTTCTCTATGCATATTTGCATCGACCAAGAACGACGCATGTGAAACTCTTTGCAAATTGAAACATTTGAACAATTCGCATGGTGATTTTCATGCGGAGACCATAAATTTATTTATATTTTGGCTATTTTTCATATTGACTAATACAACTGTTGACTATTATTATTCGATTTTTGATTAACATTGTTGTTTGTTTGCTCTTTTTTTAGCCGCCGTTTTGGTCAATTGATTCTTTTTTCTGCTCAATTGGTAGAATAATTTAAATAAAATGTATTTTTTGGGCTCAACATGAATGATGTGTTGAATATGAATGCACTTTGGAAAATCGATTGCATAACATCGACGTATTACCGGCGCAAAAAGCAAAGAGAAGGAGAAAAAACGCACCGGCTGAAAAAACATGTTCAAGAGCTTAATGGAATAGAATAAATGCTAATGTAATAATTGACGCCTCTCAATATATTTAAATTGAATGGCCCATTTTTTCTCATTATTATGGCTGGAATGAAAATTTGCAACAATTTTTATAAAATGTCACTATTAAATAATCGCACAGAAGATCCACAGCCCACGCGATAACACTTTCAATGAATCGATTCAATCGATTTTTCGAAAATATCGCTATTAATACATTAGACTAAATGCATTTATTTAGTTGCATATCGTGGTTATTACCATGCGATTGTATTGTTGGCTGTGGTCTTAACATGATTTATGAAATTCGTTTCAATAGATTTCTCAGCCATAATTTTCTGGTTAAAAAATAAAAACAAATAACACTGTACATTTAATTATACGTATTATATGACGTTGCACTTGGATTGGACATCAGTTAAACTCGAACTGAAAAGAAGGTAAGAATGTGTGTGTACCACGAACTCAGACAGTGAGACGGACAAAAAAAGCGGCTGCAACAATTGTCTAATGAATAACATAAGAATATGAGAGCAACATGGATTTTCAGGTGATTTTATCACAACTGATCCGACGGCCTGCCTTTAAGGTCTAATGTATTGCATTATATATTTTTTTTTGATGAAATGGCAAATGGCCATTGTTGCATTTTGTGTGCGGACAAAACCTATTACAAAATCATTTTCTTATATTTATGAATTTTTAAGCGGCGCATGCTGTACACCGAATGTAAATATTCATTGCATATACCAACCGACGTGCATAGACAAAACAGAAAAACAACCATACAAAACAATACTATAATTAACGATAACAGATTAACGCTACCAGATAAACATATACGTATATTTTTACCAGTTTATTGTAGACACCAAAATGTGACCGCTAATCCATCGTATGCAAATACCGTTGTCGTAAACTTGAACAGAATAAAAGACTACCTCTGTTTATTACACCATTCTAATTGTAAATTTAGAAAAAAGAACATGCACTCGCCAGCCAAATCGACGCGGTTTCAATTTCACAATGTAAGCCTTCAAGTAAGTGCTTTTATGCAGCGAATTTCTTTGCATTTATTCAACGAATTTTGTATCTTTTTCTTTATTTTTATTAGAAGCCAACATAATTGGCATAAAATGTTTAGTAGAAAAATTCTCTTATTTTGAGAATTATTCTGTGAAAATATACGAATTTATGGTAAATGTAAAAAATGTAAATGAAATACTAATGAGCTAAAAAAATAGTTCAAAATGTTGCTGTTTTTTATTAAATTCAAATTTGTCGTGTCATCAATATTTTCAACAATACAATACAAGACGACAAGATTTTTTTTTTTTTGCTTCCATTAAGAACAAGATGTCATTCAGACTCAACAAATAGAATTTATTCTGAATTCAGATATCTTGATTTGAATGTATGCGTTTATATTATTATTTTTATCTCCCTATTGATGATTAAATTCTATTCCTCATTGCTATTTTCGATTTGTTCTTGTGTGTGTATAAATTCTAGCGGAAAAAAATGAATTCCAAAAATATTCATAGTATTTATCCGAAGAAGAAAATATTAAATGTTTTTTTTTTTTTATGAGAAATGGTTTTGTTGAATGTCAATTCAATTTTGTTTCCTTTCAAAATGACTGTTTTCAATTCGTAAATTGGTTATGTGCTGACTTTGACTTGTTTCTGACGATTTTTCAACCGTTCAATAGCTTGACGTCGTTTTTCAGCTATTTCCTCCTTAGTACACTTTTTTTCTTGGGTTGATGGGAATGCTAATTGGGGAAAAGCGAAAACAAATTGCGATAAAAATTAATGAGATAAAAAAAGCGAAATTAAATCAATATACATACCCGAATGTTGTTTGGCAGAAATGTTGTTGTTTTTTGTAGATGGATTAATTAATCGGTTTGTGATTGGCATGCTTTCATGACGTGTGAAACTTTTCCGATTTAGATGAGTGTTATCCACGTACTTGGATTGTTGTGGCTTAAATGTTTTCGGTGTTGTTGATGATGATGTGCTCGGTTTTTGCGGCTGTTGCGGCATTGATTTGTGCCGAGTAAATTTGGCCGATGTATTCAGCGAGCCTGTAATGTCCTCATCAAAATCAATATCTTTAACTAAATCGTCGAAATCGTCAACTAAATTCCAATTGCTGCCACTGCTCGTACTACCGCTGCCACTTGCCTTTATTTCGGGTGCCGAATTGGCTTTCTTCACACTTGATCTATTCGATTCCGATACGGTCTGTTCACAAGGAGCTGTAGCCTGTACTGGCATTTTACATGTCAATAAAATGTGATCGAAATCCGAATCATTCAATAAATCATCGGCTAAATTGTCACCAATTGTACAATTTTGTGTGCTTGTCATTTTTGGCGGCTCCACATTTCCATCCTGCATAGAAACGTCCAAATTATCACTACACCCAGCGTTATATGCGTGAGCAGCTCCTTCCAAATTGTTTGGATAGCCCGTATCCGACTCTGTATTTGACTTATCATTATAAATATTATCACATGATGTATCCGACTCGGTGTCGGCTTGCATTTTACGCATTTCTTCTTGAAATTTGTACAGGCCTTTTGGTGAATGTGTTTCGGGTTCAGCTACTAATATTGGTGATGATGTTGTAGCTGTTTGATTATCCTTACTGTTTCGCTTAAATCGTTGCAAGCTTGAAATCTGTGCTATACTTCCATTTGTTGTTGTTCGTTTTAGTTTGGATGTTTTATTTGTTGGACGATTTGGTGTATCGCTTTTCCACTTCCATGCTATATTGATTGTTTCTTGCGACAACACCGGTGAATCGTCATTTATCACGTTTGCATTACTATTGCCCAACATAAATCGATTTCGTCGTGTTGGTGGTGTGCTCAACATATTCGCCGAATCCTGCATCGTTTTCTTTGTAAGTAAATGGGCATTTTTACTGATCGATGTTTTTGGCGATGAATCTAAAATGAATACAACACATAAATTTTATTTTTGTTGTTGTTTTTGCCATTTTTCTATTGTTTGGCATCCAATCACTTTTACGATTTCTCATTTAAAATCAAAATTTTATTGGATTTTTTTCTACTTACCAATGCCGATGCGTTTCCTTCGTGTTAACATCACAGCTGAATATTTCAGTTCTTTTTCAAGTAAAAAAAGAGAGACAAATCAAATTCACGAAAACATAGAGAGAACCATAGACCAATGGCTATTGATGCTTGTTTCACTTGTCGTGACCAATATATGTATAGAAACAAAGAAAATTCGTTTCTACGAATTGTCAAACTGACATATAAATCACAACTGAATAATTCAATCACTTTTTACACGAAGTTTCTTTCGATTATCGCAGTAGCACGTTTTTCGTTTCCAAACGAAACAAATCCAAACGTTAAAATTCAATTCAATGCACAATGTGTTTTTGTTGAATGTTTTAGTTTTTTTATTCTTTTTTTAGTGCGTTCAATTGTCAGTTAATCGTTGAGTTTGCCGCACTTTTCCAAGTATCTTCTGCAATGCGACCGATTTTATTCGTGTGCGTTATATTGGTAGAACTGATTTCGCAAGACATTTTTTGAATCGGTTGGCTGCAATGACAGTTGATTGCTTGATTCAGCTTTGTGTATGTGTGTGTATGTGTGTGTGTATTTTCTTCGTTGAATCAAGAAAAGAACGGTCTATGCAGTGACAGTTTTCGTTAAGTTGTAATAAACGATGATGTGTAATGTCAAATCGTTTCCAACAAATTGATAATATTTTGCAGTTTTGTTGTACTATTTTCAAGCAATATCGAATTTAAAAAAATAATTTAAATACCAGATTTATAACACGGTACCCAAGTGGAATTTTATCTGATAAATACCATGAATTACAATTCAAAACATGGTGAAGGAGCACGTAAGTTAAAAATGAAAAAGAATATACCAGAGAATATATATTATATGTCATAGACAATTCTATTTTTAATTGAATGCGTTGCAAAATTTAATTAAGTTAATAAGCGGAACGATTGCTGAGATAAATGTGAATTTGAATGAATTTTTTGTTGGTTTTCTTTTTATTTAGCTGGTGTTCGTCGGATACAAAGAGTTGTTGATAACAGTGCCATGAACTTCGCATCGGCACCGCCACAAAATTCATACGTACCAAATACAATTCCAGCGGATAATAATAGCGCTGCATACAATTACAATGATCAAGTAAATATGAATCAAAATGCTTCATTTGCACCGAACTATTCGAACCAACCATCAAACACATACTATGAACCTTATAACAATGCGGCACCACAGTACATACAACAACCGCAACAACCACAAATAAATGCCGGTCCCGGTCCCGGTCCAGCCATCTTCAATCCAAACGCTCCAATTAACACAACGAACAATTTTCCAAATCAATTTGCAATGCTTCAACAACCGATCGTTCAGGACATGGCTCTACAGTATGGCCAACGTTTGGCTGACCAAGGAAAACAATTTGTTGATACACAAGTCGAAAAATATGTATCAATGACACAATTGAAATACTATTTTGCCGTCGATAACAATTACGTGGTGAAAAAATTAATTTTACTTCTATTTCCCTACCATCATCGGGTGAGTTCTAACTAAATCGATTTCCGTTTTGTCCATCGAAATGAACAATTTTTTTTTTTTGTTCCGTTCTGTAGGACTGGTCATTGAAGTATGATCAAGATAATCCGGTTCAACCACGTTACGACCTAAATGCGCCCGATTTGTATATTCCAGCAATGGCATACATTACATTTGTCGTTTTAGCCGGTCTTGTTTTGGGTAAATTGAATTTCATTTTTTTTATATATATAATTTGCTTCTATTTTTATTCACTTTCGATTGCTATTTTTTCTTCGTTTAGGTATGCAAGACAAGTTCACACCAGAAATGTTGACGCTAACATTATCGAGTGCATTTGCGTATAATGCTGCTGAGTTGATCATTTACTTAATCACATTATATGTGTTTAATTTGTCATCAATCATGAAAAAATTCGATCTAGTGGCATTTTCCGGTTATAAATTTGTGGCCATCAATCTATGCATCTTAGTTAGCATCGTTTTTAAAAGTTTTGGATATTATTTGGCACTTTTGTACACTGGCCTTTCGCTATCCTTTTTTATGGTAAGACATCAAATCTATTGGTATAAATTTGCCTTTTTTTAAATTTAAATATTAAATTTGTTGGTATCGATGGTTTTCTTTCAGTTGCGTACATTAAAAGCAAAAATGATGCGAGAATCAACGAGTACTGTTTCATATGATGCATATGGTAATGTTCAACAAGCCGACGTACACACGGACTATTCGATTGGACGGAAACGTAAATTGTATTTCCTGATGATTATTTCGTTTGCACAACCAATTTTATCATTTTGGTTGTCATGGCATTTAATCCCAAGCAAAACCGTTGAAGTGGCGGCGTCAATCTAAAGTAAAAATTGAAAATCTCTTTCATTAAACAATAACTCATTGAATAGCATTGCAATTTACAAATAGAAGCGTTTATGGGTCATTGAAAATGTAAACTTTTGTTTTTATTCGCTGTTGGTTCAGAATGTTTCTTTTTGGTTGGCGGCGATTAATTTGTACCACTTCTTCCATTGAAATCGCTGAATAATTATTATATATTAAATATACACGATATTACAAAAATAAATAATTATTTTTAATACATATACTTTTGGCCTTTTCATACTACTTTCAAACTGAATTTTATTGCATATTCAAAGAAGTTTTTGGATACAATTGTTTACGATCTAGCTGATCCTCACAATCTGGACATTTCTGATCATATTCAATATATATAAAAAGACAACTAAACATTTTTGGGTATCGATTTCCATGTTTATTACCATTTTGAATGGTAATATCGTAATACTAATATTCGATGAATAATTCTTTACATTTTAACACCGAAATCACAAAAACCACGTGTATCAAATGGAAAATTCGCAATTTATTTTTATTTTTATTCATAAACTTATAATAGGAAAATACATGACATAATCAAAATAAGGAAAATCGATTTATCGTTATAATTAACTATAGTTAATCTTCAATATGCATAATTGAACAAATGAAATGTATGAACATTATTTTTTAGTAAATGGTTTTAATTTTGGACAAGAGGTCATCGCACACTTTCTTTGCATCGCCAAGTAACATCGATGTGTTTGGCTTGTAGAAAATTGGATTGTCAACTGCAGCATAACCAACGCCAAGCGATCGTTTGATCACAACCACCTAAACCAATCACGAGAATTATACATATAGATCAAATGAATGTTAAATTAAGATTTTCAAATAGTACCTGATCGGATTTCCATACACGAAGTACTGGCATACCAGCTATAATGGAATTGGGATCATCTTCGGCGGCACTATTGACGGTATCGTTGGCGCCAATCACAAGTGTTAGGTCGGTGTCATCAAAATCATCGTTTATTTCATCCATTTCAAGGACATCGTCATATGGAACTCCAGCCTCAGCCAATAGAACATTTAATTGTCCCGGCATTCGGCCAGCAACCGGGTGAATTGCAAATCGTACTTTCTTCCCTTTGGACTTTAAAATGGAAACAAGTTCAGCAAGTGGATATTGTGCTTTTGCAACACAGAGGCCATAGCCTGGCGTAATGATAATATTCTTGGCACTTTTTATCAAATCAATGCAACTAGGTACATCTAATTCAGTATGGGTGCCAGTAATTTTCATCGCTTCGCCTGTTCCAGTTGATGATGTTCCGTAACCGCCGAGGATAACATTCGGCAAGGATCGATTCATTGCTTTACACATGATGTAGGACAAAATCGCACCAGACGATCCAATTAACGCACCGACAATGGTCATGAGATTGTTATTCAACATAAAACCTGATTTTTTTTTTAATTGACAGATATTTTTTCCGATTAAAATAAATTTAAAAATAGAATATCAAGTTCAGGGTTTCATTTAAATATGTTCACCTTCAGCACAGAGTGCCCATCCGGAATATGAGTTTAACACAGTAATAACAACAGGCATATCAGCACCTCCAATTGCCGATGTTAGTGTTACTCCCATGATACTTGATAAAAGAGATGTTGCGCCTAAAAATTGAATATCATTATGTTTTTTCGTTTTAAATCTTGTGAAAAGTAAACCTTTGTACCTAAAATAGCCAATCCGCCGCTCAATGATGGATCTGCATAGAATGCAGCCATTGCCAAAGCATTGGCACCAAGTAGACCAGCATTTATGTAATGTCGACCAGGCAACAACAACGGAGATGAGCTCAATAAGCCTTGTAATTTTCCATAGGCCACAAGGGAACCACTGTCGCATAATTATGATAGCGTTCATTATTTGAATTACGAAAATATTTCTCAATAAAAATAATACCTAAATGTGACTCCGCCAATGTATGTTCCAAGTATAAGTGCAGTTCGTAAAACATTTGCAGCTGGATCGGTGGCCAATGTGGGGAAATCATGCATGTAGGTTGCAACACATGTTAACACAGCTGCCAAACCAACCAAACTGAATAATGCAAAACCAAAATTTTATTTAAATTCAATGACGAAAAAGGTGTAACAAATTTTCTACGATTTACTTTATGTTCAATGAAATATAACGCAAATGAAAATGAGACAATTAAAAGAAAATTAAGATAAAAAAAAAACATTAATTAGCTATGAGATCTGTTTTCTCGGTTTGGCTGCTTTTCGCAATTAGCTATCTATTTTTGTGATTATCGCACTGGTGCAGAGCTAACACCTTTTGTAACTTAATCACATCAATGACTCGATATATACCTGTGAAAACCAGCAACTAATTGAGGTAGATCAGTTATTTGAATTCGTTTTGCAATCACACTTCCAAGTCCACCGCCCAATGCAGCCACACCAGCCACTTGCAGTAACCCATCAATAGTGGGTGACATCATGCCGAGTGTCGCCGCGATTCCACCGCTCACGCCCATCTATTAAATTATTATAAATATTTGTTTTTAAATGGAAAAGGGATTTTTTTCTGCAGTACGTACAATTCCAAGTGCATTTCCTAAACGAGAAGTCTTTTGTGATGACAAACCACCAAGAGCACCAACACAACATAAACTAGCTGCCAAATATGCCATTTGATGGATTTCGGGGAAATTTGCTAGCGTGGCGTAACCATATCCACCTATTTTAAGCCATTGAAATTAGCTATCTATTTCTTTTAAATGGAATCAATTCGATTCTTACCAAAAAAACCAAGTGCTGGAATTGCATATAATTTATTGTATTCTGGTGGATCTTCGGGTCTTTTGAACATGTCGAGCATTCTCTGTGTAACTAAAAAGCCACCGAATATATTTACAAATGAGATTAGAGCAGCACTGGCGCCTAGAGCTTCAATTGCATTCGTTGGAACCAAATGATCACCCATCAATAAAATTCCACCAACGGCCGTAATACCGGAAATCGCATTGGTAACCTTGCATTGAAAAGTGTATTTTAAAGAGACATTTCGCATCAACGATGTGCTCATGAAATTAAAATTCATATTCAATCGAATGAATAATAAAAAGAGGTCTTACCGACATCAATGGGCTGTGCAATGCCGGTGTAACGCCCCAAACAGTGTGATAACCAACAATGCCAGCCAATCCAAATGTGGTCAGCATAGTTGTAAATGCTGGATTCGGCGAGGCACATCCCAAACCAATCATTGTTGCCATTCCCCCGGTGTACACCAAACTATTTTTCAATGTGTCTTTAAATGGATCGGGTGCGGGAAGACTCTTCACTTCGGCTGGCTTCTTTTCTTGTGCGGCTGGTGCCGGTGACGGTGCTTTTGATACGCTTAACATTGGTGGCGGCCACAGTAATTCGCCATTCTTCAATATAATACTGCCTCGTACAACTTCATCTTCCAAATTAATATTGAAATGCTCCTTTTCACCAATCGACAATAGGAATTTTGAAATGTTATTTGCATATAATGTTGAACTTTGTGTGGGCAAGCGACTTGGCAAATCAGTTAGGCCAACATGGACGACATCGTGAATTGTTTTAACTTCTCCGGGAACTGTTGTTTCAACATTTCCGCCCGTTTCAGCGGCTAAATCGACTAAAAACGACAACAATTTCATAGAATTTCATTCAAACGTTTTCAAATACGACATTTCAATCTATAGCTACCAATAACACTTCCAGGTTTCATAAGCTTTACATGATCCTTCAAAATGAGGCTGTTGAAATAAAAAAAAATCGAATTTTGTTTTTACACGGATACTAAAAGTGCCGGTAAACTTACATTGGTGCCCTTTTTCCTGGAATCAATGCTGTCGTTATTATCACATCCACATCTTTACACTGTTCAGCAAATAAGGCGTGTTCAGCATCGATAAATGCTTGTGACATTTCTTTACTATATCCGTCGGCAGTAGCTCCTTCTTCCTTAATATTTATTGTAAGAAACTCGGCGCCCAAACTTTCAACCTGTTCTCGTACGGCTGATCTTGTGTCAAATGCACGAACAATAGCTCCCATATTTTTGGCTTGAGCGCATGCAGCTAAACCCGCGACTCCGCCTCCAATGACCAAAATCTTTGCTGGAGGAACTTTTCCAGCAGCTGAGGGATAACAAATTTGAAAGAGTCTCTTTGATTTCAACGAAAAAAGAACACAAACCTGTGATTTGTCCCGAGAAAAAACGTGGAAAATGATTGGCAGCTTCGATAACGGCTCGGTAACCGGAAATATTGGCCATTGAACTTAAGGCATCAAACACCTGTTCAAATACAAAACAAAACAAAACGAACATAAAAACAATCCAATCCCGTTTATGTCACGTCATCATTTACCTGTGCTCGTGAAATACGTGGAATGCAATCCATTGCTGAAACCATAAAATAATACAACCATTTTAGATTGATTTGATTATTTCGAGAAAAATGTGCGAATAATGTCAATGTCGTTGCACTTTAAAATGAACAATAAATGATTCACTGAAATCTTTTACTATTTATCAATATATAAATTCGATGACGTTTTATAATTTACAAAAACAATGATTTTACGTACCGAATGCGTTCATTTTCTTTGCACTTAGCTTATCAATAAGTGCTTTATTTCTGGCCGGGTATAGAAATGAAATGAGCGTTGAATTATCGCGAAACAATGGAATATCAGAATCGTGTGGTTGACGAACTTTAAGCACAATATCCGATGATAGTGCGGCATTTGAATTGACAATATTTGCACCGGCCTTTGCATAATCGTCATCACGAAATTTTGCCGAAAAACCAGCACCTTGTTCAACATTCACTGTGAATCCTTTTTTCACCAAAGCTGATGTTACGGCCGGCGTTATTGCCACTCTAGAAGAAAAAAATACGAGAAAAATGTCATAAATTCATATCACCTAAATGCTGAGTTCATCAATCACACCTCTTTTCATTCGTCCATTTTTCCTTGCCAACGCCAATTTTTAATTGTTTATACGGAATGCCTTTAATACTTTCACTGGGTTTGGCACTTTTTTCATACACATTCGATGATCCTGAAAGCAAATATTTCGTTTTGATTTCGAATTCATTCGAAGAATTGGAAATTTGAAATAATTGTTGAACTCACTTGAAAACCATCTTTGAGAGTGCAATTGAAGTTTCTGAATTGGATCTGACTTATGATAGCTACATAGACGAAGTAAGCCGCGAGCCATTTTTAGTTAATTTAAATGGCTCCCTTTTTGATGGAAAATACTCTAATACGTAATGCAAACAAACAAAAAATATTCAATTTTTATACAATTCTCGTTTCTAACACACGTAACAGCCAATTTTCACAATTAGTCCACTAAAAATAAAACACACACTTTGAATCACAGAATCTTAAGAATAAAGATTCAATTTTCGTACTGTTCATCGAAAATATAAAATTCATTTAGCATTGATAATGATGATAAGCTTCGGCAAAACACAACGAGGCTGATTAGATGAAAAAGAAACCCACTTCAAATTATTTACATAGAATACGACTAAAAAAATGAAATAATTTTCTACATTGAAAAAAACAAGTGAATTTTATGCGAACATCTAATCTGACTGCGTGCAAGTACTCTTTTTTGGGAACGAGATTTGGTGAACATTCGCTTTACAGCACATTCAAACATGTCTGTATTGTTCAGCCGGTATGTTGAAAATGAGTGCATTTATTTAAGAAAAAAATATACACACTCTCACTGCAAACAAGCATGCTACGAACAGCCGCTCGTCACAACGTTGCCATCGTATGCATGAATTAAACGAAGAATACATAATTTTTAGTTGAAAAAAAAGGACAATTTTATGTACTAATTGAGTGAAAATGAAAGGGCAACTTTGGATCTTTGCTTCTCCTCGTATTTATGGAAATCTCTCGATGAAAGAGCAGGAGATGTAATTCTTACCCATTCATATGTAAATGGTAATTGGAACTTTTTTTTAAATTGATTAAAACCACTTTACAACCGATTTCAACCGTTTTTTTCTTCTTATCGCCGATAACCAAATCTTACAAGTTACACTTATTTTGCTTTCCGACTGATTTTTTGTGTCGCGCTCGTTTGCAAAACATGAACTCAGCTGATTCAACAGCAATTGAAAATAAACTCGTTCGTCAACAATCTAGCAAATTAAATGTATTACTTAGTACAACTATTTCATTCACATTCTATTCGGTTGAAATATGTGTTACTTTGTATTGTGTGATTGAAACAGCGCGCACGTATGTGTGCAACTAAAAGGAAAAGTAAACAGGCTAATGTTCTATATTCAAATATATAGTAATCTGAGACTAGATTAGTTGAAAAAATGTAAACAAAACAACTATTTTCGGATATACTATCAGCCAATTCACACGACAATATCAATGCGAAAGCATACAAAAATAAACATATTAAACGATAATTGTGATTAAGTTTGTGTGCAATAAAATAAAGTGGAACGAATGATGGAAAAAAGTGGAAAAGAGAAGCCAACATTTAACGATTGCATGCATCACAAACGATATCTAACATTTTGAAGGAGGAAGAAGAAGAAATCATTTTAAAAAAAAAATTCGCAAAAACACTTTGCACAACTAAACGTATGCGTATAACAAACATTACATTGTGATATTTTTAGGCAGCTGATTCAGCTCAGGAGGCTCACGTCAGGCGCTGAAATGAAGTCAAAACAATGGAAGTGATTGGTATGGCAATTTTTTAATTCACTCCATTTCAGCGCCTGACATTAGCGCCTTGAGCTAATTCAGCTGGCTGAACATATCTCAATATAATGCCTGGTATATAATGTTTTGATTTCACCCGTGATTCGGTTTCAATTCATCCATACTATGAAGTTGCATCAATCTGTGTGTCTACGTGATCGGAAGGCACTGTGTGTTGCTTGTATTCTATTCAATCATATGTGAATGTTGCTGCTTGCTATTTCAAATGACTCCACATTTTGTCATGGCAATATCAATTTTATTAACGATAAAAATTGCAAATATTTTTCGCAAATAATTAAATTAAATTTTCACTTGATTGCTAAACGAAAACAACTCGATATAATTTCATACGTTTTTAATACTGTTAACAGAAAATATGTAGCCGAAAATCAAACAAAATTTATTATTTGAATTAACGACACCAACGAGTCTTTTTTTTTCACATCGATTGTATCTGTTTTGTAATTAAAAAAAAAAAAATTGTGATCCAGGCGGTCACAATATTATAAGGAATGACGAAAAGAAATAATATACAAGTCCATCAAAACGGGCTCACTGTATGAGACTGAATCCTGTGGTACAATTCAAATATATCAACGAATACTGCTTCGCCGTGGCAATCTGTAACTATAGCTAAAATGAAGAATGAAAAAAAAAACAACAACAAACCGAAAGAAATGAGAGAAAGAGCAAAGTACCAGAACAACAGCATTGGGCAAACAGCTATAGGAGCAACAGCCGACTGTGCAGCACATTGAATAGCTTTGCACATTGAATGAATATATGCGCTACATACACATGCACACTCATATGCAGACCAATTTTGGATTTGTATGCGATGTTTTTTTTTCTTCTACGTTCAAGCGTCTGTTGATCCGAGACAGACGAAACATAAAGAACACAGTCAAAACATTGTAAATATCCATATCGCAATGGAGACACACAAAACCAAAATGTGTACGTGTCTTTTTGTTTATGTTTGATGGCCTCCTCCTCCTTCGAAATCGACTGTTTTGATAATTTACAACGATGACTGTGTTGTCAGTTGAAACGAAACAAATGGAAATTATGAGATCATTTTTTTCACACTGTCTCTCTTTCTCAATTACTGCATTTTTATCAGTTCCTATGTCATCATTTTTTTCTGAATGAATTCCATCCAATTTTATGATAACGTTACCGCGAAAATAATTCACTATTGTTCTTCGATTTTTTAGTTCAAACTAAATGTGGCGGTAGAATGGAAACGTTTTTTTTTCTTTTCAGCTTCCATAATCTCTATGCGATATTTAATTTTCACATCAACCTTTTGTTTTTATATTCATGTTTTGAAGTTGTTGTTTTGTTCACGCTTTTTCATTCTTATTATATTTTGACTTTATTACCGTGTAAAATGGGCGACTAAGAAATGCTTGTCTATAAAATTATATATTACGCGTTAGTGCAATTTTGTATGGCGGCAAGCATTGTTCAAGAAGAGAATGTTCAACTGAATCTATGTTGGTTGAGGCAACAGCGGTCGCACACACATATTGTGCATGCGTACTTCGTGGAAAATAATGCAATGTTTTTTTCTATGCACAACGTATATTTACTCAATTCATTTCAAAATGTGCTGATGTTATCGTTCGATCATAGGACATTCGTCCGCGCCAGATGGTTCATTGTGATTGGTTATGCATCACGAGAAATGAGACACGATTGTTATTGAAATTCCATAGCATAAGATCAAGTGTTTTCTTATCATTTTTAGCTACAAAAATACGGTGATATTGACTCAAGTATAAGACATGAGCTAATAGTGATTCAGATGAATTAAAAAAAGAACTTAGGTTGGATGCCAGTCACATTTGTCGTTATCATTTTCGTATGAGTAGGCTTCGATCGTTTCGCAGTCGGAAAAAGTGGAACACAAGAAATCGCATAATAGTCAACAGCAACAATTATATCATGCCAGCATTTATGCACACAATAACATTCATTATATATTTACATTTACATTTGAAGTAACAAACACATAAGCCAATGCCATGTTTTAAGAAAAGGGTATCAAATCAAAATAGCTAAATCGAAGGCATCAAATGCGCTCGTATAAACGAACGAACAGAAAAAAAGAACAAGAGTCTACAGTAAAAATTCAAATACAAAACATATAATATGTAGAAGAGAGCAACAACAGCGGCAACGTATACGACGAAAGCAACGACAACGGTGTCGGCGGCGACGGCAACAACGACGACGACATCCAAACCGTTTTAGGGTATACGTGCTTTTTCGCACTCCACTTGAATTTTACACGGGTTTGCTTGCGTTCGGTGTCAGTGTTGTTGTTGTGCCTTTCTGTCAGTTTCGGCTGCAATCAAAAATTGGTTAGAACTTAGTATTGTACAAGTTACCGGTTAAAGAGCCCGTGTGCAATTGAAGCAGCTGAGTGGCGGTATATTCCGATTTGTGTTTTTGTGTGCATTCGAAAATCCGTTGTTTTCTTTTACGTTATAAATTCATTTTGGAATTTATTATTAAAAATCTTGTATTTAATATAATCATCAGCAGTAATTGCTACATCGCATTTAATATTTTTTCCACAAAAAAAGTTCAATATTATGTCGCGAGTTCTATTTAATATGCAAAAGTGCTACAATCACATCAACTATTGCAGTAACGCGAAAATTTTGCGAAATTTATCTGCTTTGGACAAATCAGCGTTGATAAATGCGAGCCCATGCCGAAATTGTAAGTGACACAGATAATGTCAAAAGCGAAAAAAAATGCAAGACACAAGTGAGATAGAAAAAAAAAAAACAACTCTATTCCTCTCTGATCGTCAATGTGCGAATTTTGAGTTGATCTCGAATCATGAGCAAATAATAAATGGCAATTTGCTCAATTTAAATGAAAATTTCGTCTCTATTTCGGTCACATAACTTTGTTGATTTTCTATTTGTAGCACCGTTCCAAAGTTGATGATTAGCGTTTTTTTTTCGTTCACTCATTCATGTAGTGTGTGTCATTTTTTCGATGCATGTTTTCTTCTGATGTTATTGCGTCTTCGTATGGTTCAATGCTGAATGGATGTTGTTTTTTTCCTCAATCGTCAACTATTTCTCATTTGTTTTTTTTTTTAGTTTTTGTTGTTACATTTTTCAATTGACGGCTGACGTGCGGTTATCGTGATTTCTGGTTTTTTATTGATAGTGATAATAGAAGCCCCGTCTAGATGCACGAAATTCACTTTGCGTCATTCATTCGTACTACGCATACTTCACCCATTTAGATTATAATTGTGTGTATTGAATCAATGCTGAACGAGTAATTGCGCTACTCAATGCGTCCGAACATGATTAGAATATCTTTATTTTTTCCACTTGCTATGCGATTTCCTTCATCTCTCTTTCTCTATGTCTCTCCTTAGATTTCAACATAGTTTTGTGAGATATATTGCGACATTGCACCGCAAGTGAAACTGAAACCTGATATCAGCATGTGATTACATGTAAAAAAATCAATCAAGTTTTCATCGCGGTCAAGCGCGTCTCAAGCCCTTTCATTCGTATTCCATGTTTTTATGCGTCTCTTACAGATGATCTCCACGGCATTTCTCACAAATCGTATATTCCCTTGCGATGCATTGCATTACTTTGCATAAGCCATCATCACTGTCATTAACTGTGATGGAATTTTATATCATATTTGTCATTAATTTGCTACCATTACCGGCACTTCGCTCTCCAACATTCTGTGTAATTGCAGAGCAATACAAAGTCGACCAGACACGCACATCACATATACACATCATGCACGTTCCGTAAATATAATTTCATTCCAGTAATTCATCCGTAAAATGAACACACCGAATCAAGGCAAAAGTAAGAAAGGGGGACAGAGAGAACGAAATGTAGAATAAGACGAATGAACAAAACAAAATTGAGGAAAGAACGTACATAATGCCAGACATGCAATGAAAACCCATGGCAACACAGATAATGTACTCACAGTCGAATGTGAAGCAAACAGGTTTCAAAATTCGAATTGGTGTGCTGAAATAAAGCTTGAAATGAATCAATCCACCGAAAAAAGAGTACGAATTATAATGTATAAGCAAAAAAAAAACACTGCACACTTATAAACCTGCGAGTTTCCCATCGAAAGGATTCAGCACGTTCAGTTTATGCACAGCAGACGACTGAGGGTCAAAGAACTTTGACGAACATGTACGCGTTACCATCAGATTGTTTCGGCCAATGTGGCTGAAAAGACACACGAATATAGATATAACCGCTGCTAAACACCAATTTCAAGGACTTTTTCACACAGCAAATAAAAAATCGTGCATCGAATCCAAAAACCTTTTCGTTTATTTATCTTCTCACACTTGGCTTTGTGTGTCTTTTTTATTAATTTTTGTTTCATCAATGTTTACTTGTATATCATTTCGTTGTTTTTTAATATTGGTTTTTCCTTCATCTCTCAGATGCAACTGCGAAGCGATTTGTTGCCGCTAAGCCGGTTGTCGAAATGGATGGAGACGAAATGACCCGAATCATTTGGCAATTCATTAAGGATAAACTGATTTTTCCTTATGTCAAAGTAATGCATTATGATAACACGCGACATCATTACCAATTGGTTCAATGACCCATTGCTTGTTTTATGCACTTTCAGGTTGAATGCTTATACTTTGACTTGGGGCTACCACATCGTGATTTAACAAATGATCAAGTCACCATCGACGCATCGCATGCCATCTTAAAGCATAATGTTGGCATCAAATGTGCAACCATCACACCAGACGAACAACGGGTTGAAGGTTGGTTTCATTTTTGCCATTTTCATGGATCAAATTATTTGAGTGGGCTTACTGTTTTTGTCAATTTTAGAATTTAAATTGAAAAAAATGTGGCTGTCACCGAATGGAACCATTCGAAACATCTTGGGTGGTACAGTGTTTCGTGAGCCAATCTTATGTAAAAATATTCCACGACTTGTACCAGGATGGACGAATCCCATTGTTATCGGTCGTCATGCTCACGGTGATCAGTACAAAGCCATTGATGTTGTCATCGATCGACCTGGAAAACTGGAATTGGTTTTTACTGGTAAAATTTTCTTTTATCGTTTTATAATAAACCAATGAAAATTAACAGAGATAATTTGTTGCATCTTACACTCACGTAAATGCAGATTCAACTGGCAAAATAGATAAATACGAACTATTTGACTACAAGGATCGTGGTATTGCCATGGGAATGTACAATACAGATGAATCAATTGCTTCATTTGCCCATTCGTCCTTCCAAATGGCGTTGCTCAAAAAATGGCCACTTTATCTGTCCACCAAAAATACAATTTTGAAAAAATACGACGGCCGCTTCAAGGACATTTTCCAAGAAATCTACGAACAGTACGACATCATTTTAAATACAAAAATTAATTAAAAAAATTAACCAAAAATTATTTGTTACCTTTTTTTTCATACAGAAAATACCAAAGCGCCTTCGAAAAACAAAACATTTGGTATGAGCATCGTTTAATCGATGATATGGTCGCTCAGTGCTTAAAATCGTCGGGCAAATTTATTTGGGCATGTAAAAATTATGATGGTGATGTACAATCTGATATTGTTGCTCAAGGATTTGGATCGCTTGGTTTGATGACATCGGTATTGGTATGTCCAGATGGTAAAACAATCGAATCAGAGGCTGCACATGGAACTGTAACAAGACATTATCGGTATGATTGTTTTTTTTTTGTCAAAATTAATTCATTTTGATAAATATTACTAAAAATGAAAATCTTCACCTGTACAATTGCAGTCAACATCAAAAGGGAAAAGCAACCTCAACGAATCCAATTGCTTCGATTTATGCATGGACACGAGGATTGGCTCATCGTGCCAAATTAGATGATACACCCGAATTGGAGCGATTTGCACTTGCATTGGAAAAGGCATGTGTGGATACGGTCGAAGCTGGTCTCATGACCAAAGATTTAGCTGGTTGCATTCACGGACTACCAAATGTCACCGAATCCATGTATTTGAACACCGAAGATTTTCTCGATGCAATCGCCGATCAATTGAGCCGATCGGTAGATGTTTAAAACTGCATTTATTTTTCAATAAAAGAAAATACATTTTATTTTTAATATTTCTCTCATTTTCCGCCGACAAACCAATTTTTAAACTAAACTATTTTTGTAAACTTTCAATTTTGATTTTAATCAATCGAAATTAAAATAAAATCGATTTTATTCTACTTGAAAAAAGGCCACTTTTCCATTATTATTTATTTATCTTTTAAAAGAAATAAACTGTAGAAAACGTCAAAAAACGAGCGACTTCCAGACAAATGATGAGCGAAAAAAATGGCAATGCAGCTAGCGCCACCGATGAATACAATGTTCAGTGTTTCGGTCGTTTGTTTTTGTTTCGCTGTTTTAGTATTGCGTCGTGTGGCAGCACTGTATTTAATATATATATTCATCAGATTTGCTGACATTATACCGCTATATAAACTCAATTCGTCTTCATACGCATCATCATCATCGTCATTAAAAACAAAAGTCATTCTCTTTGTGTGACTAAGTGTGTGTATTCGGTTTTCAAATTGAGGTAATTTATTTCCGTCGAATGATTGTTAATTGTCGATTGTTTTGTCAAAAATTGTTCGTTTAATCAATGATAAATAGATCGAATTTTAAGTGATATGACACATTTTATGTAATTGTAGTTTTTTGACTGGAAAATTGGATGCCGATCAACGTTGAGTCAGCGAGTGGGTGTATCACCAAGGTTTCAAAGTATTGTGAATATTTATAAATCGTGAAATTTATCATCGTTTCAACCGCAGACACTGACCAATCCCAAAGCCCGTATTCATTTTTAAAGAGTGCTCTCATCGTAGTAAACCGTTTGTGATAAATTGTAAACACGTACGTAACCAATTTTCTTCTTTTTTTCTCTCTCTACTTCTCTTCGTCATAATTCATTTCGATTTAAATTCATTTTTTTTTTCAACACATCATAATTCATCTTAAAGTTGTTATTTTTTCTGCTCTCATTATAATTCGCAAAGTTGTCTAGAATTGCGCCCCATTAAAACGAGAAATATTAAAAATTCTTTTGTATTTATTCTATTTCACACTCGATTTGCATAACTAGATTTGTTTTCGAAATTGTGAAGCGAATTAATTAGCCAGAGAGATGAGCGTGTACGGATTTCAAGATATATTGAGTGGACCATTTGCCCAATATTTGCAATTGTCGGCAAAAATTGGTGGTGATGTGGCGCAACAAGCTGAATTTGTGAACAAGGCCTTCAACGCCCAGTTGGCATTCATTCAATTGGCATCGACCTCCAGCCAACCGACACAAACTCAATTGCCCAATCTATTGAAGCCAACATCCGATCAAATTTCGGCAATTCAGGAATTCCGTGAGAAGCATCGTACGTCACCGTTTTTCAATCATTTGTCTGCAATCAGCGAGAGTGTTCCGGCATTGGGTTGGGTATGCGTATCACCAACACCTGGACCTCATGTCAAAGAGATGAACGATGCCGGTCAATTTTATACAAATCGTGTGTTGAAGGATTGGAAAGAGAAGGATGCCACCCATGTTGAATGGGCCCGTTCATGGGTGCAAACATTGTCCGAATTGCAGCAATATATCAAACAACATCACACAACCGGTTTGGTTTGGGCTGGAAAGACAGCACCACCAAGTGGTCCAGCCGCTCCACCACCACCACCGCCACCAGTATTACCACCAGTTGGTGATATGTCATTGAATGCTGACGGTTCGGACGATGGTCGCAGTGCATTGTTTGCTCAAATCAATCGGGGTGAAGACATTACAAAGGGATTGAAACGTGTCACAGCTGAAATGCAAACACATAAAAATCCTGGCCTACGTACCGGTCCAGCTCCATTCAAGGCACCAACTGCATCACCGGTAGCGCCAGGTGCAAAACCAGTTGAAACAGCTAAAGCGCCTGTCTTCAATCGTGATGGCAAAAAATGGCTCATTGAATACCAGAAAAATAATCGTGATCTGGTTGTTGACGGTGCTGAAATGAATAACGTTGTGTACGTGTTCAAGTGTGAAAATTCAACAATTAATGTCAAAGGAAAGATAAATAGCATCTTCTTGGATTCATGCAAAAAATGTGCTGTAGTATTTGATACGGTTGTGTCATCCATTGAGTTTGTTAATTGCCAAAGTGTGCAAATGCAAGTATTAGGTCATGTGCCAACCATTTCAATTGATAAAACCGATGGCTGTCAAATGTATTTGTCCGAAAAATCGAAGAACGTCGAAATTATATCGTCCAAATCATCTGAAATGAATGTATTGCTTCCCAAAGGAACGGCTGGAGATTTCACCGAGCATCCGATTCCCGAACAATTCAAGACCACCGTCAATGGAAATGGCGGCCTAAGCACCATTTGTGTCGAAAGTCTTGGCTAAATGCAGTTTGATAAAACATTTGGGCGCGTGCGGATTTAAAATGGACGAAGAAATATACTAGAGATATATGTGTCACAAAAAGGCAATAAGTTCAGCATTTTTTTTTTTTTAAACAAACAAATAACTCAATATCAAACAATATACGTATTTTATTCGAAACAGTTAGAAAAGCGATTATCGCCAAATTAACTAACTGCCAATTGATAAAAACGAAACAATATATTTCTACTTTCATACGCATATTAAATAACTAAATATATTTATTCAGTCCGTGCAGGATGTTACTTCCCTTCAGTTTTCCTATAAAAAAACGAAACAAACAAATATTTCGCGTTTATGTTTGCAAGCAAAACAAAAAAATTATATTTTTTCAAAGAGTTTGTTTTTCATACAGTTTTCCTATAATATTTATTTTGTTTAAACAATTAATTGAAAGAAAGAGAGAAAAAAAAGCAAATCAAAGAAAAAAAAATCAATAACTACTTTTAAGGTATCAGAAGCAAATAAAGTCTGTCGTTTGTGTGATGTTGCTTTTTTTTCGCATGCCAACCGCATTTTTGTCCATAAATGGATAGCAAAAATTATTGATGTAAACAAAGCGGTCACCTATGCTTTGATTAGAAAATGTAATGAAATTGGATACGAATCACGAACTATCGACTAACCAATTTTCGTTTCATGATTGTGTGTGAGTTTTTTTCTATTTACAATGATTATTTTTAACTTTATGAAACAAACAAACAAACAAAAAACATTTTCTTTTTCTTTTTTTGATTGCGAAACGAAGAGAATTAATTCAGAATGGCTTCATTAGACTAGAATTTTCTTCAGAGATTATGGTTGCATAATAAAATTGAATACATTCTTATTAAAAGAGCAAATAAATGTGTTTTACAATTTATAATTATTCATTTGCGTGCTTTGTTCCGGTTGCAAATTACTCATCTATCAATTTCTTTGGTAGAATGAATTCACCTTATGAGCATTTGTTTATTTTGGCTGAGTGATTTCATTTGTTTACGTATCAAGTTTGTACCATACATTGGCCTGATATACAATTAAATGGTCTCACACAGAGCCAAGAACATATAAATATACGCACACATCGGCACCGAATCAAAAATGACGGCAACAAAGATGAAATTGTTCTCGATATCCAAGTGGCGACATCTGCACCCATGTGATTATCGCTTTTGACAGCCGGGTACACATGTTGAACTGATATCAATAAAACAGCGTGGACGAGAGAGACGTTTATAATTTTGTGTGAATTCAGATCGATTAACCATTTCAATTGTAAAAATGACGGAGAAAACGTTGAAAGTTTCAAAAAATAAAAACAAACAAATTAAATTGAAAAAGCAACAAAAGCAAATCGAACCGGATTCGGATATATCCGATTCAGAAACATTGGGTAATGCACCAAAAATCGACAAAAAGGAACTTAAATTAATTTCAACGGAGGTCACTGACTTGCTGGCATCGCTTAAAAAAGAGCATGGCATTGAAGACGAAACCATCGCTGTAGCTTCAAAAGTCAATGAAAATAAAAAAGAGGGTAAAAATACAGCAAAAGCAGCTAAAGCAGCAGCAGCCGCAAAGAAAGTAGCCAAGGCAGTAGCTCAACAACCAGAGAAAAAGTTACCCGTCCAAAAACAACAACAGCAACAACAAAAAGGAAAGGCAAACGAGAATAAAAAGCAGAAACAGGTCAAACCAAACAACGTTGGTGTTAAAACTGAAGCAAAAGTAAATCAAGCTCAAGAAAATTCGCCCAAGAAAAATAAAAATAAAAATAAGAAACGTGCTGCTACTAACGTTGAAGTGAAATCAGAACCGACCGATGAACCACAACCGAAGAAAGCTAAACAAAACCCAACACCAAAACAACCAGGAAACAAAAAACAAAAGCAAAAACAAGAAGCCACTAAACCAATTGTAAAGAAGGAAGAAGAAGTAGATGAAGAAAATGACGCTGAAGAGGTCGGCGATGGTGGAGCTGCTGTTAAAAAAGGTTAGTTGAGTTTAATCTCTTAAACAAAATATCGACTTTATGTTATATGGTAATAATTTTGTTTGATCCAAAAAAAAAACTATATCTTGCAGAACACCATTTGAAAAATGCGGTGCCAGTATTTGTTGGAAATTTGCCAGTTAATATTAAGCGCGTTAAACTGGTGAAAATGTTCAAAAAGTTTGGGAAGATTTTATCGATTCGTATACGCACAAACACGGGAAAATCATTCCTGCGAAAGGCTCAATTGAACAAAGTTCCATTTTTGATTGCATTCATCTATTTTGAAACACCGGAAGCAGCGAAGGCAAGTACTGCGCTTAGCGGTGAAAAAATCGGAGACAATGTAATTACGGTTGATTTGGATACGAAAGAAAAGGCAACTAACGTTAAGCCACAAAATACGGTTGTTATTGGAAATTTAAAATATGGTAAGACATTTTCTCATTTTGATAGAGATTGAAATTAAAAGAAAGTCCGAATAATATCGAAAATTTATTTAAATCTCTCTCTAGCCGTCACCGAAAATATATTGCGTGAATCGTTCAAATGCTGCGGTGAAATCGAGCATATTCGTGTCGTACAATCGGCGCTCGGTTGCAAAGGTGTGGCATTTATTCGATTTGTGAATCCAGAATCATGTGGACTGGCATTAAAATTGAACGGAACACCGATTTTGGATCGTGAAGTACGTGTTGAAAAGTACAAAGCAAACAAGGCAACCGACGAGAAAAAGGTGAAAAAAGAGAAAACATCCAAACCCATTCAAAAGAAGAAGAATGCAAATAAACAGAAACAAACGGCCAACGATGCATCATCACCGGACAAAAAGAAAAAGAAGAAAAACAAAGAATTCTTAGGAGTAAAAAGCAATGTCGTGAAAAAGGTGTGAAGCAATTTGTTTGGAAAGAATTTTACGTGATGGATGGATTTTAATGATTTTTTTTTCATTTGTTTTTTCGCAGGACAAAGTAAAGAAGAAGAAGAAGTTCAGTTATGAAAAGCGTTTAGCATTGAAAGTTGCACCAAAAGCAGAGAAGGCATCCGACTAAATGATAAATTCCATTTCATTAATTAACATTTTAACTTCAATGTTTACATAACATTATTATTAAAATTGTACATCATTTTTTTTTTCAATTTTATTTACGAATTAATAAAACTGAACATTCAATCAAATCACATGCGTTGCCATAGTTACCATATTTAGTTGGTTCGATTTGAAAGTCATTGTTTACAATTTGGTCCTTTTACTCAATACTTTCTATTGAAATATAGTTAAAATCTTTCAATTTTTCGCCTTTCAAAACCCGAACAAAATGAATCATTCGTCAAAAATTCCAGAAATATTCAATTACAGTGTCATTAATCAAAGTATACTGGCATTTAACAAGTACGATGCCATTGGATTTGTAAATATTGAAAATGGTGAAGTAACACACCATTATGTCATCGATGAACAAGTGGCGAACCAAGGCATCTGTGGAATTTCTTGCATTTCGGGTCATAAATATGAACCAATTTATGCAATTGGAGACATTACAACACCTCCGCGTATCATTTTATTCAAACATCCAAATGAATGCATCGGACAACTTAAGCGTAAGAAATCCTAAACGGTTTGTATTTTCTATGTTTTTTGATTGAAAATAAACCACTTTTTAGATAAATCAACATCGGGGTTTTATCGACAAATTGAATTTTGGGATAGCGATCATTTGATCGCCTTAACATTTTGCGAAAATTATTTCATTGAAATTTGGAATTGGCGCACTGGCATCCAACTACTTGTGCAAACAACCGATTTTCTTGATGATAATCAATACATACAGTAAGATCGTCTAATGCCAAACAGAAATGAGTGAGAATTAAGTACTTACCTACTACTCATTCACATTTTATCATTTTTTTTATAAATCAAAGATGTAGTCTGATGCACCCGTTAGTCATTGCCCAAATGGCAAAAAATGCATCGAAAATAATTGTGTGGGAAGTGAGTTCATCAGTTGATTTAACATTTGACGTGACGATAGCGCATAAAACGATTTTTAATTTGGAAATTCAAAACAAAATATCGGATGTGAAGGGAACTTTTGATTCAGAAGGATCACTTTTTATTGCGCACGCAACTGGAATTTGGCATGTAAAAGTCAACTTTTATTCGACCTTTTGATAAACATTCATTGTTTGATATTCGAAAATCGCGTTAATATTTTTTTTCATTTTGGTTCGAATTGCAGATTAATCCGTCTCAAAATAAAATTTTCAAAATAATCAATTTTCAAGAAACGATCAATGCTAATCTCATTCCTGTTATCAGTTACAAAAATGGAATTGTTGTCGGTGATTTTCAATCGAAATTGAATGTAAATACAAAATTCCATTTTTAAACATTCATCAGTTGATTGAATCATTAAATTTGTCCTTAAAGTTTTTTAAAAAATCGGAAAATGACTGGTCTATCATATGGGCCATTGACTTGAACTATACACCAGCGATATTGATGAGTGTAGATATCAGTTCAATTGTTTTACTCTCAATAGATGGCATTGTCGATAAGTTACATGAGCAGAAATCCAATGGAATTTTAAATGCAATTACTACGTTGAAACGGTAAGTTACCATCGGTAACAAATCAATTTACAAACGAAAAATAAGAAAAAATCACATTTTTTTAGGGTTGTAAAAAAATGTATTCTCATCAATCCACGCGGTACTTTTTTGATGTTACAAACAAATTTGGATGAAATAATCGTGGTGCAAGCTGAATCTGGTCTCGAAGTAAACAAAATCAATTTTTCATTTTTTGTGACATCTATTTCAATTGTTATAATTAACTTAGGTTTCAAAGTACGCTTTGAGTGGCGTAAGTTGCATTGAGTCTCACGAAACATGTTCGATTGTTGGTGTTGCTACATCATCCGGTACAATATTATTCTTGGAAATTGATGAACGGGGCAATGCTGATCTCATAGCAAAATATAATTTAACTTCGTCCAAAATTGTTTTTATTAAATTTATACCGAACTCCACGATCTCAATTGCAATTGACAATGAAAACGGTTTATTCGCAATTAAAAGAGAAACGAATAATAATGAGGATATTAAAAAGTTTATTGTACTCGAACGTAGCTACTTGGATTATTCGATGGTGAAAATAAATGGAAACCTCTATGCGCTAATGTTGCATGAAAAATGTGGAATTGGTTCAAATGAATCACAATCTAGTATTTTTGATTATCTTACAATTGAAGAAACAACACAGTATTCACATCAATTACAAACAATTCCAATGAAAAACCACTATTCGGCCGCACAATTTCAATATTATGATGTAAATAAGTTTATATTATGCGCACGATTGACAGATATCGATATAGTTCAATGCATTTGTGGTGAAAATGGTAAAATAGAAATGAATATACAACAGACAATCCCAACTACACATTTATTTGGTCCAATAAAATTCACCGTGAACGCATCGTCGATTTTAACATTTGGATGCGATGGTCAAATTCAATTGTGGGATAAGAATTCGATGCGATTGGTTAAATCAGTAATCGCACATGATAAATTCTCAAAAGGTGTCAAGGATGCGATTTTTGATCCGTTACAAAGGCAGGTTTCATTTAGCTCTAAAGAGTAAACAGCTCTTATCAATAATGTTATTTTCAATGTTTCCGATGTAGATATTTGGTGACACTTAGTTGTAGTGAGAATGTGATATGTTTTAAAAATATTACGAAAACTTTCGATTTTACATGGATAAATGCCCCATTCGAATCGCAAACGGAGAAAATTGAAATAGTCAACATTGATGAAATGTTAGAATCATCCCCAGTCGAATCATGGAAAAACGTTGAATTGGCTCGTTTGTCCAAAGAAGAATGTGAAAATTACAAATCTCAATTAGATGAAATGCAACAAGATTTAGATCGAATCAAAACAACGATTGTCAATTACATAGATATGAATGAAAATGAACCGCAAGAGGAGCAATTTCCGATTCAGTTTTTCAATTTGAATGCAACCGAGGCCGACATCAAAAGTGGCGCCCTAAAAGAGCAAATCGAATTGGAACGCGAAATGTTGGAAAAGACATTCGCCGATGAAAAAGCAAGAATTGAGAATATAAAACGAATTATTTGGGATTGTTTTGAAACAAAGCCGCAAAAAGTGCATGGCATTTTCACCGATATTTTCATACAAAATTTTCCACTCACTGCGTTGGATGAAAAACTTGGCGATGAAAACAATTTGATTAAAGTGCTTGAGAATCCAGAATTATTCGCTCAAATTTGTAAGCTTAAACCATGGATTCATCCGAATATTGTGAGCAAAGAGCATATTCAGTGGCCAGAAAGCGAAATACAATCGACAAAAACCACCGATCGCTTCAGCACATTCGCATCGAAAATAATTGACCAACAATTGACATCAAAGGTAAATTTAGATTATAACTTCTTCAGCATATTGCCAATGGCACCGGAAAACGTTGACATTCGTGATGAACACGCGGTGAATACGTACAATATAAAAATCTATGTGAGTATCTAACGTTATTTTCGTGCCATTATTCAAGGTGATTCAATGTATAATGATTTTTCAGCATAATATTGTTCGGCTGAAGAAACTATTCAATGACATGTTTGTGAAAATGTCGAAAGTAAAAGACAATGAAATGGAATTGATGGCACAGCGTAATGAACGTTTGGATCAAATTCATAAAGATATTAACCTTTTGCAGCGACTTAATGCCGACGAAATTACACAATTTGATCCAATACAAAAATGCGACTATTTTAAAGATGATAGTACGCATTCGACAATGTTGGCCATTTCAACTTACAACATAGACTCACAGTTTGATGACATTTCCGAACAAGATTCCGCCAAATCATTGAAAACAACTCGAAATCAGTCATTTTATGAACGAGCTTTAGACGATATGATGGACGGTGTTCTGCAAGTTTGTTGGGAAGATGAATTGAAAAAAGAACCACCAAAACCACCATGCATGTTACAAAATATTCCAGATTCTCAGTTCACCGCAGCGGAAACGGCACAAATTGACAAATACCGTGAGAAAATAACCAAAATTCGAATGGATCGTCGTGAATATATTGGCAAATTATTTGAAGAAAAGAGTGCTTTAGACACTGCCATTGAATTGATGGTGAGCAAATTGAATCGATGCTTGGAAAATATCATTAAAACCAAAGTGAAGGCACAATTTGCCATCTCGTCTGAACAACTCAAAATTTTAACTTGCGTTCGAGATCACCTGAAATTCAAGGGATTTTGCAAAAAAGAGAAACAAATTCAGTTAGTAAATCAGAAATATTTGGGTTTTTTTTCTCAAATTGTCAAACAAATTTCTCCATTTTAGTTTGGAAAAAGAACAATTGAAGTCGGAACTGAATAATCTTATGAAAATCCAACAAATGTTAGATCAAAATGTCGTTGCATCAAAGATCAATTTCGAAGAATTGACGGCAAAAGATCAGTCATTAGATAAGCAATTTCGCACCTTTTTCTCAGATATTGTATCAGCCGCTGTTATTGATCAGGCATATCGCATTTTTAAGTGAGTGTAATATGACATTTTTTTTTAGTTTTGCTGTTGTTTCCGTTGAATTAAGTTGTGAAATTCCAGACGACGTCCGAAAGGTCGTTTAACCACATGTCAATCGTCTACTATTCTTGCTGCTATGATTAAACGTGTTAATACCATAAATAAAAAACATCAAGACGAAACATTATTATCAGATGAGTGTATACAATATTTACAGTCTCTTGATGCGAACGATAAATTTAGCAATGCACCAAATTCAATTGATCAATCGGCATGGAATCATTTATGCAAAATGCGAAGAACGAAAATTGAAACTGAGTTTAAGGTACTCTCAATCTCATATAGTTAATCAAAACTCTCACTTGTTCGGCCAATTAAACAAGTTGTAAATGACGCAAAATGCCAATTTGCATGGAATTTATCAATGGATTATAAAAAAGACCGGACATTCGAAAAAAAAATTGCCATTTTACGTCATTTTTTGTGGCCTTTTGGAATAGTTTTTACTAGCCATTGGTGAACAAAAGCAACATTCAAATTATTTTATATAGCTAAGACATGCAACAGTAATCTTGGCTGAAGCTGAATCCAGTCTTGCAACAAACAATAAACAACTCGGCACAAAAAGAGCGCTTCTCACTCAATTAGACAATAAACTGTATGAAGTCAGAGAGGCAAAGGTAAACTATGAATTAGAATAATTGCAACGGATTTGTATGAAATAGTATTTTGTTTTGAAAAAATTGTCAGGAAAATTGTGTGTTCAATCGAAAAAATCAAATGGTATTCAAACTTGGTAACATTAAAATACCGTTAACTGGTGAAATGGATAACTTTGACGCAACAACGATATTGAGCAAATCTGAATTGGCCCTAACAAATTCATTGATACAGGTAAATTCCTTTACGGTTGACGCTGGTGAAATTAAATTAATTTGAATAAAAACATAACGGAAATTTATTTTCTTCTTCAATGGTTCGCGCATGAACGAATAAACTTGCGCCCAAAACATCAACAACAACAAAAATTAAATGGGAACAACAGGAAGCTGCAGTGAAAAAGTTAAAAATTAAGCAACAGGTCGATTTATGCCATCGTCGCGTTGCCTATTACGAATGGAAACAGTCAATGTTACAAATGACAATAGAGGATTATAAAATCATTCTCAAACGAATCGAAAAGTGCAGTGTATTTATCATTGGATGCACATGACCGCATTACCCTGTTATTAAAATAATTTTACTTTTCTCTTATAAAACTGTTCACTTTTCCAGATCACAAAAGACGTGAAGCTATGGCTACACGAAAAAATGGCGGCCAAACCAAAGAAAATCAAAAACCAAATCCATCAAGAACCTTCGCCTGATGAACACAAAAATGACACGTCGAATACAATAAGTGCACTGTTAGTCATATTTTGAAGCAGAAATTCCCATTTTAATGGCCGTTTGACGTAATAAATCATACATTTTTTTCTCTCATTAGAATGAAACGAATCGAACAGATCGAAACGGTTGTGTCAAGAGAACGTAAAAAGAATAACGAACTTGATTGTCAAATTGCAGCGCTGAAAGTGAATATCGATGAACGAAACATAGCCCAAGATTATTTGATTAGCGAAAAAGACATAATTACACGAAATGAACGGTAAAAAAGCAGATTTTTTATTCGATTTCATCATGCACTTGGCCAAATTATAGATTGCATTTTATCTGGTTCCATTTCATAGAATGTCCATTATATTAAAGCGTTCGAAATTGGTCCGAAAGATACAAGAACAACATGCTGAACTGTTGGAATTGAGCGCAACATTGGAATTACAACAACTCCGAACGTATCCAACGCTAAATGTTCCAATCTATCAACAAAATCTCTAAATTTATATATAAACTATTCCACTTTCAAAAGTGCGAGTGATGTGGAAATGTTTGCATAATTATATTTAATTATGATTTAGATCATGGTGATTATGATGTGGAATATATTATGCAAGAAATTTGGAATGGAATGAAATGATATGAAAAGAAACGGAAAGAAAACGAATTTTTGTTCCATGATTTAAATTTTATTAATAGTTTGCTTGTTATGACCTTCCAAGTGGCGAATAAACGTCGAAATAATCAATCATTCGTTGATTTATTTTTTCACTCAATTAGTGATGTTTATTTTATATTCACCATTTTCACGCTTAAACACAATAACAGAAGAAATGATTCTAACAAGTCGAATCGAATGGATTTTTACATGAAACGGTTTCGACAACAATTGCACGAGGAATGGAGCGAGAGAGATACAACGAAAATAAATTCAAAGAAACAGTGACCAAACAGTCATTGTTCAATGAGAACATTGAGTGCACATTGTTCTACATTGTATTCGATGTAGAACGCGCTTGGCACGTATACGATCCCAAAAGAGTTGATTTATAATTATCATGTATATCGTCAATCGTCATCATTTGAACTTGGTCATGCAATGTCCATACTTTTAAACACACACACACACGCGGGTATATCGAGTAATATAAAAACACGAAAATATACGCATTGGGAACTTTTCGTGTTAAAAAATCAAAAATCATCACAATGTAAGCGATTTCTTTTGCACAAAATGTTACGGCACAACAAAATAGTCCGTAGAACAACGTCGATCGGAATGCCCTATCGTTTTGTATATGTAAGTAAAATGGCGAAAGGAAATAAAATGAAATCGAAATCATGCAACCGTTTTATTATTGTTTACGATAATTTTGTTGTTGTTGTTCTTGGTTTTCTTATTTTTCTTGGTTGTTGTATATCTTCTTCAGCATGGCACGAAACGCTTGTATGGTTAACCATTTAACAAATGGTCATTGTTGAAGTAATCGGCAATGAAAATAATGCAACACTCTTTAAGCAAGCGTCTCATGAATGATCGCACGGCTTTAATTTATGCAAGATGTAACTGATTTCATCATTTTTCTAGCTAGAATTTGATTCGTGATCACGAAAAATGTTCAATAGCTCGCCCTCCGAATAGCTCTCCGAACCGTAGAACAGTAAAGACTAAAAAAAAATCTCGTTGTATTGAACGCTCTTCTATAGCGGCCTCTCCTACATCAATTTGCAGCAATTAAACAGAATTCAATCTAATTAATTAAACGAAATTCAGTATATGTGTGAACGACGAGCGCCCTCGATTTTAAAGAGACATTGTCAAGTCAAACAGCGACACAAATGCATACAATTCCAACGAAGAATGAAATTTATATATGAAAAATAAAAAGAAAAACAAAGGCACGAGTCCACAAACTTGGGCCAGTACACAATGGTCTTTGCCACATCAAATTAAATTTATTCGCATTAATTTCAACGGGACACCGTTGAACTGTTGGTTAATGTCTTCTTCAATATAGAGTTTGTTTTTAACTGGAACATATTTGAATTAATGGCTTTCTTTGCAAATGATTGAGTGTATTCGTTTCACACACTTAAACAGCATACGATTCTAATGAAATAAGAAGTGAAAAAAAGTAGTCAACACGCAGATACACGCATTCAATTGATTTTGACAGAGAGTTTTTCCCATTAAATTCCAGCAATTCACGGACTTATTCATTTCACTCGTGATACGAAACGAAAAAAAAAACTGAAATTGAAATTGGTTGGCATTATGGAAACGGAGTAGTGGTCCAGCGGTCATACTTTTGTCACTCGACACATTGCAGCCCAGTTGAAGTTGTTTTTTTTTTCGGTTACACATGCAAAACCGTTTCAAAACGCGGTAGATATAAATCTAATTTGAATCACGTTTCTAATTCGAATAAGCTTATTTCGTATCAGAAGAGTGCACAAGAATCATTTAATTGTATAACATATATATATGTGCAGAGACTTGTAACCCATCCAACTGTCCGTGGGGCTCATTTCAACGAAAAACAGCAACAACATAATAGAAACAAAACAACATACACACGATTTGTACGGTGTGTTTGGAGTCATGAACTTTTGTTTGGAACAAAAATAGGTGCTTTTACAAAGAAAGATGTTTCCGTTTGTGTGAACGGAACCGTGACGAGAATTTTGTGTGTTCGTACATTGCTGCTACTGCTGCTGGTACATTTGATCGCCTTTTATTCGTTATTGTTTTTGTTGTTCGTATATCGCTTTTATTTTATTTGGTTTTGAAATATAGCATAGCAATTTTATTTAGTTGAAAGTAATGAGTGTATTTTTGTCTATGTGTTTTTTCTATATACGCGTGTGTTTTTTTTCTTCACTATTATCCGTTTCGTGTTGGAGTTTTAGATTTTTGATCGTTCATTGTCATAAAACACTTGCTGCCATCACTACATTTGCTGTTGTTTGATGGGTGCTGGTTCGCTGGGCCGCAGTATGTGTATGTTGTGAAAAATCGCTTGTACTGTCGACCCATTGTGCACAATGTGCGCTTACATTTGCGTTTGGTGTGGTTGCGCGCGCGCCAGCATTGTATTCAATGGTGAAAAAGATCTAGCGCTATTTGGTTGCTCGTCGATCGGCCACTTCACCTGCCAACATACGACATAATGCCGTGCATGCATTAACAACAAACATCGATCCAGTGTCAATGCTCCAAAGTATTTTTTTTTTTTCAGTTTTTCATTTTCTTGTCCAATTGGATTTTTTTTATTCGCCATTTTTTTTCGAAGTGAAACAAAAAATAACAAGTATCATGACAAAATGTGTTTAATATGGACAATAAAATAAACAAATTCGTGAATTTGTGATGCATAGCATAAAGTGGACTGACCAACCCTTAATAATAAATTTTTTGTGTCTGATTAGTGCTGGCACGCGATCAACTTCATTCGAATAAAAAGTAACATTTGCAAATAAAACATGGATAACAGTATTTTCAACCATAAACTACCACCAAAAACGGTTGGATTGACGCGGTCAGCGATAAACAATAATTTCGCCCTCGCCCCAAACGGTGTCAGTGGTTTTCGGTATTCTAGTATCGATGTGAACGGTAGCAGTGGCAGTAGTGACATTAGTAGCATAAGTAGTAACAGCAGTGGTTGTGATATACGCACAAGAAATCGAAATGCAAACCATCGACACGGTGTTGTTTCAATAAACGACCAAACCAACAACCATCATCGATGGACAGTCAATTCAATTGATAAATCGCCGAACAAAAATTATGACAATAAGAAAGGAATAAATCTAACATCGTTGGCAACAAATGATACAAGAAATTACTATTCCGTTGGCGATAAAGCAAAATGGACGCACAAGAGCCCAATCAATGGCAATATTTCAGTGTAAGTGATTTAAAAGCTGTGATATTCTTATATTGAGATCATTATTGATTTGGCAAACAAAGAAAAGCCTCGATTGTTCTTCAAAACATCTGCATTTGTTTATGAAAAATAATTGATTTGTGCACATCGACAAAACAGTGTGTTGTGAGACTGTAATTCAATGTTGATAATGTTGTTTGTATGTTATTGAATCGTTGCTATGGTTTGTGAACCAACTTAATTCAAAACAACCGTTTTTAATTGACATATTTTTATTGACATTCAGACGAATGCAAAGCACCTTTCTTTCGAAATAAAGCAATTTTGTATGACATTGAAAAGTCGAATACATCAAGTTAAAATGAATACTTTTCCAGAATTTTACATAATTTCCATGTAGCTTTGAACTATCGTAAACGGATGGTGGTGTCAGCATATTTTCCATTCCATCAACCATCATCAAGTTGATGACTCATTCGCTTTGTTTGTTTGTTTTGGTTTTGAGTGCAACTTTCGCACATGATCCCAAGGCATATCGTGTTTCGCTTTGGTGGTTTCGTTGTGTGTGTGTTGGATTAACACGATACGAAAGTAAACAAACTTGGAAATAGAGCACACACACACACATTTTATGAAGATAATTTTTAAATTTTTCATTGATAAGATAGAATTCTGAATGTTTTTGTTTGTTGATTACCAACACATTTGTGTCAGCTTAATTAATCACAATGTATATCCAATATGTTTTTATCATTCCATTGAATTATCGTTTCATATGCGTGCAAGTCTTCATTTTTAACCGAATGTTTTCTATTTAATTTTTGTCATTCGACGTTGTGTCCTTGCAGAAATACATCACACTCAAATGGGTGGCCATATCAAACGAAACCATTTCGAGATAACACAACAAACGGATCTGAAGTCTGGCTTAACGACTACTACAAAGAATTCTACCGCAATAATACCGAACAAAATCGTCACGAAGTAAATAATCGCACTAAACAGCTGTCAGGTGATCATAGGATACGAATCACCGTTAATTGTGACAATGAACAAAATCGTCATCATCGTGCAATCAGTGACCGAAATCGAATTAGCAGCGAAGAAAATGTATCAGGCGCATCGGTTACAATTGTTGAAATAAACGATTCTTCACAACAATCAAACGATGATACAACTACACCGCCGAACATAATTCGAAATTCATTGAATGATACAACGACAAAATATATAAATAGTTCCAACAAATCATATAATGAAAAACCGATCGATGTTCCGGAGGATTTTGAGCGACAAGCATACGAATTTCAACGTAACGAACTAAGCCCATTTGTGAGAAATCTTCAACCGAATTCACAGGTAATATTCAATTTTTACATTTTTTTTTTCGTCTTTTTTGGATGACGATGGCCGCTACAATTTTTTTAAATTTTTTTTTTCACAAAACAAAAAATTCGTCTAATTTCTCCGACAGCGTCATCGAAAACGATTTCCTCCACCAAGAAAACCGACAAACCCCAGCACTCCAATTGAAAATACAAATGAAAATATGGGCAACGGATGCTCGAAGAACATTCGAAGACTGAATAAAAATACTGTTGCACCGAATCACATTACCAGCACACCACCGCCAATTATAACCAATTTTGTCGAATCAAAAAAATACCATAGTACTCAAAACATATCAACAAAAACCGTCCACAATGAAAGCATACCGTCAACATCAACAAATCAAAATTGTTCGTCGCGGCCCGAAATTCAAACCAACACAATTGGAAAGACTGACACATGGAATACACAACGTTCTTCCAATTTTGATTCGGAGGCATTTAATTTGGCCTCATGCATTGATACACAGTCAATAATTTTTGATAAAAGTGAAACAAAAGCCACAAGACAAACATTTAAACGCAGCATAAGTATTGATAGTTCTAGTGATAAGTCTGTACAAAGTGTTGAAACGAAAAGATTTACCGCACACTTACATCGATTGTTTAAAAGTAATCAGAATTTAACATCAACGACGAGTGCAACAGCTGCATCTCCGAAAACCGAAAATAGCATCAGTTTTCCAAAGCTTTATCAACGATTCAGTGGCAGCCTACAATCATTATTCAATGGCAATTTAAATAATAATCGAAAACGAAATTTAAGTGCAAGTGATACAAATCTTAATCGAATTAACCGATGCACACTGACTCAACAACAATTAATTGACAATGATTATTGCCCGTCTGTGTTGTACAATCGTAAAGCACGAACATCGTGCAGTGAAAAAAATCTAGATAAAACCCAAACATTTTCGCGATGGAAGAATCAATTATGGCTAAAAATTTCCCGCAAAAAAGCCAATCCAAGCGCACGCAAATCGTAAGTACATATGATAAATGGTGACAAATTTCAATAGTTTTTGTTTTTGTTATTTTTGCAAATATGTCAATTGGTTTTATCGGAAATTGACAGAGATTTCTCTGGCAATGTAAACTTCAATTTTGCATAGCGTAAGATGTATGGATTTCCCATTCAAACACTGATAACACTTACTAGCCATGGCCACACAATTTTACTCCAACACTATGTCGAGAGAATCGTAAAAAAGAGATATATATATAATTTCCGCACTATATGCATCAAAAATTTTGAACAGAGCCACATCAATGAAACGAATAGGAATTCCATTTGGAGCCGATAGCTAATGTTTTTCCGATATCTGTTTTTTTTTCCCAACTTATTCAATATATTCGGTACAAGTGAGCGAATATTATTTATCGCATGCCTTGATGCATTTCAAGTGATTGAGTTTAAGAATAAATTACATTATTGGTGAATAACTTAAAAAACAATTGTTCCCAGAAACAACAGGCTGATTGTGTTTTCGTAAATGTTTCGTTGTTTGATTCATCGATGCCTTCTTAGAAGAAGCTTACGCTGGTTTACATACGCCCGAAAAAAGCATTAACTCTAAATATTTTGTGAATTCTCATTAGCTCAAATCTGCGTTAGATTTTGTCCAAAATCCGTTTCGCGCAGAATTATTTATCTATCTTAAAATGACGCAAACGAAAAAAAATTGTCGGTGTGTCACCGAAGATTTATTTGAATTGTACGATAAATTTAAAGAGTCTTTGCAAAGCATCAAATTTCTACCATTATTTTTGGTTTATCTACAATTTTGCTTACAAAATGATTTACGATCGCATGTAAATGTTTGTGTTGAGGGCGCCGTAATATATTGGTTCGTCACCTTTTATGTAAATTGTTCCCCAAGTATGTGTGTGAGTGTTTTAAAGGTAAACCACTCAATAGATGTTATTAAATATTTATAAATACTTTCGATTGCGACGGCATCGTGATTTCTGTTCATTGAACAATTATTTCTGGACGGATCGCAATCTCCTGACGGAAAACCCGAATTGTGTATTACCTGATTATACAAAACTCTAGATTATATTATGCGAATGAACTGGCTTTTCCTACAGTGAGTCTGTCGTTCAGACCAAATGAATTCATGAGATACCGGTTTTTGAGTCGATCGTCTTATTTGCCAGACGACTATACTAAATATTGTATTGCTGCAATACTATTGCAACAAATAAATTTTATTATAAATCTTTTGATGTAATGCATTCCAAACAATGTTGGTGTGATTGATGCTTGTTAAAATGTCTGTTATGAACTTAATCCAATTCAACAAAAGATAATGTGAAATTGGCGATAACCCAATTGTAAAATTCGCGTGATAATGAGTCAAAGACCAGATTGCACTGAAATGGTAAAAAAACAAGTGAGATTTAAAAAAAAATCATCTCTCAACTTAAAAATAGTAATTTTATTATAAATCCATGCCTATAGTGTTTAGTTCAATCCCACTCCATTGCCAAACAATTTCTTAAAAAGCGGCGACTGTTTTTCATCTCGTTTTCGCTCACATCGTTTAACAAATAATAAAGAGCAATAACTTCTTCTAGCTCAAGGCAATGACGAGACCGCTGTGTTGTTCATGATGACGCTATCGCAGCCAAATATGAAACAAAATAAACGAATGAGACATAGTCAGGCGATAGATTCACATAATAACATTTGTTCGAATCATTGATTGAATGTTTATTGTTGGTTAATTTGCGCACTATCACTATTATCACTGAGACGAGAGAAAAGCCGTGTATGCAGATCGAGTAGCTGTATCGATGAAATGTTGACAAATATAAGATACGATAATTGACATTTGGCAGTTTTTGCATCGTGTGCCTTTTTTCACACGATGTTAAGTGAATGAGAAACAAAAAATATCAAAAACCCGAAAATAAGATTAGTCAGCGCCGTTGCCATACTTGAGAAAAAAGAAATCACATCTCACAAACACTCGCAACGTATTCTGTAATTTTGATCATTCTATAATACAGAATTACAGATTGTATAGCCTAGCATTTTACGGCAATGTTTTAAAACCTTAATTACTTTAACAAATACATACAATTTTCGACATAAAGAATTCATTGAGAGTTTAAACGAGTGCGGTAGATGCGGTACGAAGGATAAAAAAAACTGCTTTGTTTGTAGTATAAAAACATGCTACGCGTCACATAAACAAAGTCTTTATTTTAAAATCAAGTCTATTGTACAATATTCAGTTCAGTCATCTATCAGCCGGCATCTTGTAAGCACTTCTATAGCGGCGAGCGATATTTTTTTTATTCATATAATTCATGTTTTTCTTCTGTTGACAAATTTTTTGTGCCCACAATTTTGTTAATAAATTGAAAAAAAGAGAAGAAAGGCAAATGTGTGACATATAAAATCATAAGCAGGCTGCTAAATTTGATATGCAAAGTGTTGTGAGTGATTCGATAACTAGTGTTAAACACAAGAAAACTGTAAACGCATAATTTACTCGAAATAAACGTTTTGTGCGTAAACGTGTGTGTGTGTGTGCGGTGTGGTTCGGTATTTTGACCGAAATAAGAAGTGAAGAAGTAAGCAAAACCAAAGTCATTGTTTAAAGTTGAAATTAGTTTGAATTATTCGGGTCAAATGTCATGAAAAATGAGATTTTTGTATTTTACACGAAATGAGCACCGATTTCAGATTTAATTAAGGCCACATGCGATTTTAATGTGATTTCACGGGAAACTGACCAATTCATTTAAAAAACTAATTAATTTTGAACAAACATTTCAATTGATCGATTCAATGCATAAAATTTACATGTCCATTTCCATTGAGCGCTTCATTTAAATTATACTCAATCGGACAAATCATTGAATAAGCATCTGGTTGCACTCAAACAATTATAACCATGATTCACAAATTCAATGGAACAAATATTTGGTGCGTTTGAATTATTTGTTTGGTCACCACATAAATATATACAAAATTATATATATAAACAGAGAGAGAGAGAAAGTTCGAGAGAACGCAATAAAATCGAGACAAAAATAAACATTTGTAGAAATTATAATTTCTAAGTAAACGCGACTAATACGGAAATCGAATGATTCGAAATAACATTCGAATTATGTATGAAGTGGTTTTGGTGACGAGCCTGTACGGTAGAGGTTTACAAACGGTAGCAGCACATGTGCAAATATGTGTATGGTATCTGTCATTGTAAATATCAAGAGCAAAGTGGCGCAGTGGAAGCGTGCTGGGCCCATAACCCAGAGGTCCGAAGATCGAAAC
Source organism: Contarinia nasturtii (assembly GCF_009176525.2). Taxonomy (NCBI): domain Eukaryota; kingdom Metazoa; phylum Arthropoda; class Insecta; order Diptera; family Cecidomyiidae; genus Contarinia; species Contarinia nasturtii. Next base: position 2,591,101 of record NW_022197768.1, read on the forward strand.
TTCGCTTTGCTAATTCTTTTTTTTTATTATTTTTGTTATTATCAATTTGTCTTTTTTATTATACGCGCGTGCACCAGATTGTTATTTAATTTAATTGTTTTGATTATATCAAACAAAGCATTTATTTTCAATCGACATATATCAATAAGTTCATTTTAGATAGTAAAATATGTGTACAACGAAATGAAAACTAGTTTTGAAACGATGATACGTAAAAATAAATTCATATCGTATTTTTGTTACTTTCATTTCGATGACTTTGTAACCAAAACACAACAAAACACGTTTTGAACTTAACATTCAGGATGTGTGTTCTGTTTTGATAAATGTTTCTTTAAATGCTTTTTTCTACTTGTGTACTTCACCTTCATTTGAACGCGTAAATAAACATCTCATTAGATTAATTTTTTGAGTTCAATAATTCAAGTTAAAAATACATTGAAAATAATCCGAAGAAATTTAAGAATATCGTGCTAATGTTAAACGAAAAAGAATTGACTTGAATTTCTAGTTTTGGTAAAAAAAAATTTAGTTTCAATTTTGTTATATGTCGATTGTCGTTAATAGCTATCGGCTATTGATAAGAACAAAAACAAGAAGGATAAAATGATTTAAGAATTTAGAGTAATATGTATGTTATTCTGAGCATTGAAAATAGGAAAGAAATTAACATAATGAAAATTCGAATCGAAAATTTTAAAGTCCATCGAATAAAAGCGTGTGGTGAATATTGCGATTTTTAGATGCTTTTCACGTACTACTTTGCACGTTTCAATATACAAAGCTGACATTCAAACAATGAGCAATATTGTTTCCCAGAGTAGCATTGAATCGCATGGAATTCAACCGATCTGACGACAAAAACAACTATTGTATATATTGTTAGTCGCGAGATAATAGCAATTTAATGAAATACAGATTAACTACCGGCTGGACTGACTAACTGGCTAAATGTGCAAAATGCAAACTTCAACATTTACATGAAATGACGCTGAATAATTCAATTTTATTAGTTAGTAATTTCAATTCCGCATATAAATAGAAACAATTGTGGCTATTTTGGTTTGTATTTGTGCTCAACTTAAAAATTGAATATCAAACTTTTCCCTGTAGAAAAAAAAAACCATCAACCAAAATGGCAGAGGATATGATAATGAAAGGAATTTTGGATAAAATGCTTGAATTAAACCAATCCGAAACACACGAACCAGAGTAAGTGTAATTCATATAAATATGCAAAAAGTAACAACGGCTACTTAGACGGTCTATAATTAAAGTTGTTTACTTGCAAACATCTTAACAAAATGTGCAATTTGAACATCGTAGTTTAAATGTGTTACTTTGAAGCGACTCGTATTCATTACTATTACTTCAACGTTCTTGTGTCCAACACAAGTGAACATATACATGTAAGCACATTTGCCGTGTCAAAGTATGCGAATTTCGCACACTGTTTTAACACCATATGATTGTAGAGTAGAATTCAACAGCCGCACGATGACATTTTGTTCGAAAAACCATATGGTTGTCTCTTTCTCGTACATTTTGCTATCGTCTGTAAATTTTACACATTCATATGTTTTATCTCGTTCTATTGAATGATGAGGCCTATGCTCCACAAGAAGTTAAAGGAAGAAAAAAAAATTGAATGATGAGACTGCTTGTGATAAAAAAAATTCTTGTTTTCATTTATTTAACCTTACAACAAATGTAGTTTGACATTGTTTGCAACTGCGCTTTGGGTGCTTTGTTGAAACTTCTCGATTCAATTGGGAATGAATATTATTCTTTATGTAATTTCCTGCTAATTGAAATCGCGACAAGATCTCGGTCGCAGAAAATATTTTGTTTTTGACGACAGATAACAATAGCCGCACAAAAAGTTAATTACTCAGTATTTAAGTGTGAAAGAGAGAGATAAGATTTCAACAACTGTACGATAAATCGAATGGTATTTGTGGCACGAACAGAAAAAGAAGTGTGTGCGTTTTATTTTTCAACCGGTTGATTTTGCCGAGTGCACAAAAAAATGCTATTTCAAGCTAGTCGCCTGATTGTCACTGCAAGTAACTTGCATTCGTTGAAACGAATTAATTACAATCGGTTGTCCGGTAATATTCGCAGAAATATGCATTTGTTATTAAATAAAACGCTTATCAACGGCGAATGGGTATCGTCATCATCAAAAACCGAATTGGCTGTCACAAATCCAGCAAATGGTTCAATCGTTGGTCATGTTCCTGATTTGGATGTAAACGATGTACAAAAGGCCATTGATGCCGCCTACAAAACATTCCATTCGGATGATTGGAGTTCGCTGACCGCCAAAGAACGATCCGCACTTTTGAAAGTATGTATTTTATTTTCGATTTTCGATTGGATGAACAAAAATAAAATGTAATTACCACATTGATTTTTAAGAAATGGCATTTACTACTTGAGAGCAATCGAAATGAAATCGCATCGATTATGACCATGGAATCGGGTAAACCGTTGGCTGAATCATTGGGCGAAATAACATATGGAAATTCGTTTGTCGAATGGTTTGCTGAAGAAGCTAGACGTATTTATGGCGAAATTATTCCGACACCACAAAAACAGAAACGACTATTTCTAACACGTGAACCAATTGGCGTTGCCGCATTGATAACACCATGGAATTTTCCACATGCAATGATTACACGAAAGGCAAGCGCAGCCATTGCAGCAGGTTTGCATTCCAATTGAATTCACGACGATGCAAAAACGTTGACACTCGTAACGATTTTACATTAATATTAAATTACATTATTCATCATTGCAATATTATAGTTTATCGGTTTAAAAACAAATATTGTCGTCGTTGATATTTATGATAATATAAACACAGACTGTTTATGTGAGCAACGAATATAAATATGAATGGCATTCGCATGACAAAGATCCCATGTTTATGTTATAAGTGTCACCGAATTTGCTTTGTTGATTTCAACCGTATTTTTTATAGCTCTCCGAAAGGATTTTTGAAGGTTAATGCTCAATTTGTGTTTTTTTTTTTTGTTTTCAAAAACAAAAATGTTTTCTTTTAGGTTGCACTGTTGTGATTAAACCAGCCGAAGATACACCGTTGACAGCATTGGCGCTGGTAAAGTTGGCTGAGGAAGCTGGTTTCCCAAAGGGTGTTTTCAATGTCGTAACATGCAGTCGAAAAAATGTGGCGGCCGTCGGTGAAGCATTGTGCACAAGTAAACAAATTGCCGGAGTTTCATTCACCGGATCAACAGAAGTGGGACGTGTATTATATCGGCAATGCGCTGAAGGCATAAAGAAAATCGGCTTGGAATTGGGTGGAAATGCACCGTTTATTGTATTCGAATCGGCAAATTTGGAAAAAGCCGTAACCGGTGCAATGGCATCGAAATTCCGTAATTGCGGTCAGGCTTGTGTTGCATCGAATCGATTTTTTGTACAAGAAACCGTCAGCGATGCATTCATCGGAAAGCTGATGACAGCCGTAAAATCGCTTAAAATCGGCGATGGTAAAGATGATGGCGTACAAATTGGACCGCTTATCAATACAGCTCAACTGCATAAAGTATCGGCGATTGTTGAAGATGCACGCAGCAAAGGGGCCAAGATTTTATGTGGTGGTCGACCATTACCCGAAAATGGTGAATTATTTTACGAACCAACAATCGTGACGAATATAACGCCCGACATGCGTTTGTATACCGAAGAAGTATTCGGTCCAGTTGTTGCCATTATGAAATTCAAAACTGAAGACGAAGTGTTGCACATTGCAAACGATACGTCACGCGGTTTGGCTGGTTATTTCTATTCTGAAAATTTGAATCAAGTGATGCGTGTATCGCGTAAACTTGAAGTCGGCATGGTTGGTGTTAACGAAGGTTTATTGTCCACAGCCGAAGCAGCATTCGGTGGCGTTAAAGAATCGGGCATAGGCCGTGAAGGTTCACGTCACGGCATTGACGATTATGTTGAAATTAAGTACATTTGCTTGGGCGGTTTGGACTGAATAAACAACATTAGCTTCAAAAACTTCTAATAAAATTGATATGAGATTGAATGTGCTTTGAACATTGCCATAAAATGATCCAAAGAAGCTATCTATATGTCTTCCATTATTCAATATTATTGCGAATAAAAATACAAAAATAAATACTTTTGTTGATAAACTGAAAAGGAAACAAAGAAAGAAATATTGAAATGTCTTGTAGTTTTTTTTAAATCAAACATATCCTTTGATTTTATTAATATTTAATTTCATTCCAAAAGCAGAAATAAAGAGATATTTTCACTGCTTTTCATCCAAACATGTTCGTTTTTTTTCATTATCTGATAAAACCAATTGACACTTTTTCTACTATTTTATGCATAGAAACTTTTGATGATTTCATTTGATTTTTCGATTCAGGATTCAAGCGATTGATGGCGGATTTTTTGAAAAATTTGGTTCGCTATTGAGCCAAAGATCGGAAACAGCCGAAGATGAAATCGTCAATTCACATGCATTACAAGCATCAGGTGACAAAATTGTCACCGATTCATTGTCGTTACGTACAATTGAAGAAGGCGAAAATGACAGTGGCACTGAAACACTACACGACACAGACAGTGAACCCGAAGATCAACAATCGAAACAAGAAGAACTTATCAAAGAATTTTCGGGATTGAATGTAAGTAAATAATAGTCATTTGTAGCTAACATTTAAACAAAAGAAAGAAATTCGAAAGAAATGAAAAAGAAGAAAAAAAAAAAGTGTTTTGAATTTGTTTGCATCACAGCATGCCGACGGATGCGAATAAACAATCGTTCTATGTAATTTTATAACATTTTTCTTCGACAAAGAAGACCTTGAAAATATTTCAGTCTATTTTCGTCGCAGGTTTCGACGATTTCGGCACGGACACACAAATTCAATACTCAAAACAATTCGCTTCATGATCTCACAATTGATCCGGCACGAGGTATTCAATCAAAAGAAACAATCTGTTAAATATTACGATCATAATCTTATCGATACTAAATCGATTTTTATTGATGTATTTCGGAATTCAATCGACCAAATGTATTCAACGAACACAAATTACACACATTTCAAATGATCTAGTCAAATTAAACAATGAATCTATTGATACATTTTCAATTTCAAACGGAAAATAAACAAATTTCCAAACGATTAACGGCTTGTGTTGCAACAATTTAATATGTTTTTCGTTGTGCGTCGATTTGAGATAGAATCCTCACAAAACCTCAATATTTATCTACAATCGAATGAATGTGTCAAAAATAAAGTGCACTCTTTTTGGACAGAAAACAGACGCCTCAATTGTTTTAATCGTCATCGTACAGTCATGGTGTTGACTGAGTTAACCGTTAATCCTTTTTCTCTCTTTGCCTTTTGTTGTTTTGTTTATTGTGCTTGCAATCGAGCTAATAAAATATCACGCACACACAAATACACACTCTCTCTCTCTAGCGTCTTTCATGCCACTGCATGTTAATCGCATGAATCTGAAGTCAAACACTAACTTTGATCTCACCATCATCATGTTGAGTTTTTTTTTCAGTAGCGCTGTGTGTGTGCGTGTTCGCATCGATGAGCCCAAAAAGTTTACATAATTCACCGTTTGTGTTTTTTTTATTCTTGCCTGAGAGAATTGGCAGAATTTAACGAGAGCGTCAGTGTCCGTTCGATACCGATACAGAGTGAACTTAAAAATAAATTGGCATCAACATTGCCAAAGTGATGTGAAAAATCAAATACGCAACGAAAACAACAACAATAAAATAAATAAACGCCAAAAAAGATTGAAGTTAAAAAAGAAAGGAAAATGTAAAAACGGCACACACAAAAAAGTGACAAACGAAAACAACACTCTTGAAAAGAAATGAATAAAATGATACAAAAAGGAAGAAATTTCACACAGACAAACAAATGTAGTTGGCTGGCTATTTCACCGTAATATATCCCAAAACATTAGGATACACACAAATCATCGCGTTTTTTTAATAATTTTTTTTTAACTCATTGGCTGTGCCGATATACAAATTCTATTTCTAGTCGTTTTCAATCTCGCACGATCGTAATCGAATTTGTATTTGAAGGGATTTGATTACGGACATTATAGTGTTAGATAGAGATAGATAGCAATGAGCGCATCGTCAATTCCACATTCGATTAATTTGACAGAAGATGTGACGAGTGAACGATTTGTCGGCGCAACGAAGCACAGAAAATATGCCACCTTAGAAAAGTGCAATAGTTTAGTTCAGTTCAATGAAACTGCCAGAAAATCCACAATCGATAAAGCCAATGAGCCAAAAGTGAATTTTGAGTGGTATAAACAATTTCGTCACAGTGCCCGTGTGCTGATGAAAAGTAAAAGTGATGCATCACGAAAGGATCATAAAATGCAATTCACAAAGAAATCGGTGAATCGTGACGGGACTATCGCTCGCAATCATTTTCGCGGTGTACCTGGCGATTTTCTCGATAAAACAACCAAACACTTTCTCCTTTCAATGACCGTTAGTATATGTTACACTTGTTTTAATTATTTTTGTGTTCAATTTTTCGTTCGTTTTGTCGGTGGATTCGAATGTATTTTCTGTAGGAGGTTTCACGTTTCACCAAATGATTAATGAATCGTGTGCTATTTATTCTTTGATTCAGTTTGAGATAAAAATACAACAACGAATTTCAAGACGGGAAAAATGTCTTTGACTTTTCGCAGTGAACAATTTTCGTTCATGCGAACATGTTGCAATATTCACTTTGACTTCATATCGCAGCCAGTTGTCGTGATGACACATGAATACATCAATTTTTTAGTGCAATGGGACAAGGTCATGGATACCACAGGCCAATTATAATTTATTTAACGCGTTTCGGCTTCGGACACCAAAAGAAAATTTATTGTGAACAAAACATTTTCAAATTTTTTCTTTTCTTTTGACTTTTCTTTCGATTTTGTGCACTTAGATTCACCTTGTCTACTGAATAAAATCATTTTATTTGTTTCTTTTTGTTTTTCATCAACAACAGACAGAGGAACTCTACGAAGAAATTCTTTATCAAATACTTCACAATGTCGGATGTGAAACGGAAAATGAAACATGCCAGAGCTCATTGTTTGGATACATTCAAGATGCTTTCAAGGTAACCATTTGTAACTTATTCAACGATTTTTTTTTTGATTTACTATCCAGTATACTATGGACTGACTAAATATATCAAAACTTGAACTAACTATAATCATATAACGACTTAAAAACCTATAAGCTAGATTTAATTGAAACAATATTTAAATTATTTTTTTTTTTTTTTTCAATTTATCAACGTATTTATGGATATTGATAGTCACGTACTTTCATAAAATTCTTTTGAAGCAATTGTAAATTTTCTTTTGATCGATGTGAAGTGATATGGATCAAAAGAATTTTACATAATCAATTAACTGTGCAATTTATTTTATGAAGTAGAAAATATATAATGACCATATTGATTTGGAATATGACATGGTGTGAAAGGTCCATTATTTGAGCTACAATTCCATTTACTGCCTGTTTTAATGCAATTGTATTGTTCGAATTCAGTGGTTGCACAGCATTTATTACCTTTGCCTCGTCTGAAGAACCGATTTTTAAGATTTTTATAGACATCCTGATAACCACTTTTGGTAACAAAAATGTTATTTGTGGCAGTGTCACTAATAAATCCATTACAAAAGAATTAGTTACGTTTTGACAGTAAAATCTAAAATGAGACAATCTTACTGGCGGTTTGCTGATAGTTCTTCGGATTTAGCGATTTTATTCGATCGGCAGTTTGTTACAACGTGTTTTCTTAAAAAATGTTGACTCGGACACGATAATGGTTCTCCCAATGTTAATGCTGCCACAGCAATCACAATTGCTGAAACAAAAATTAATTTACTTGCCATTTTTTACTGAATGTATGACAAAATACAACTGTGTATGGGATCCAAGTTGCATCTCCTTTTATACCATTTTTTAAATGCAGATAGAGGCAGCCTCTAATGGCTTCTCTCATTCTAGATCAATTAATTTGAACATTTCAAATCAAATCAATGGTTGTGTGTTGATTTTCAAATCAAATAGTATGTAGAACGTGTTAGCAAGATAATAATAAAAAATAAATAATAAACTAAAAATAGTATTATTTGATTTTAAACATATAAATAGATTTGATTTTCTCAAATTAAAATGTTCAAATAATTTGGATTGAATGAAATGACACTGATAAATCAAATTCTTTACTGTTTTTATTTGAAAATTTTCAAATCAAATCAATTTATTCAATTTGTTATCTTGAATTTAAATCCAGAATTAAAAACCGCGAGAAATTAAAAATTTTCTATTTTTCTGCCTTTTTGATTTTGACATTTTACTCACCGGAAATAAATAATTGTGTTCAATCAATATTACTCCTTTCTTTTGTAATTCAATTTTCAGATAACAAATGCTCGTCATGACGAATTGTTGAGCGCAGCGGCTATGAAGAAGCCGCCCGAGATGCGTTTAAACGTCGAAGTGGTTGAAGCAAAAGAATTGGAATCCAAAGATCCAAATGGATTATCCGATCCATTTGTAACAATGTACATTGGTTCAGCGCCATCACATCGATATAATACATCTGTCAAATCATGCACTTTAAATCCGTCATGGGAAGAGCATTTTTCACTGTAAGCATACGATAAAGTACTATGAGACTCACATTTACTTATCTGCTTTGCAACTTAAATCTTTACTAGACCGTTGATAAATGGAACAGGTGATGACAGTTTGGTGGTTGAAGTCTGGGATTTCGATCCAGCTGAAACGATTGGCGAGAAAATGACAAAAATTTTGGATATCAAAGGTGTTCGTGGTTTTCGTAAGCTAATGAAAGAGATTGCTGTGACAGCATCAACAGGCAAACATGACAATGAACTAATTGGAAGATGTAGCATTCCATTACGAGTGAGTATACAATGAAAACAATAGCATCTAAGAAATGTATTTTCTCATTTCTAATCATTCCTTTTATAGACAATTTCAACGTCTGGTTTGGTAATGTGGTTCAGTTTGGACAAGAAGAATAAGCCAAAACATCAAGGATTGATTAAATTGCGTTTGTCATTTAGCGCTGAGAAAAATTGTAAAGTTGCTGTTCAAGAGCATAAGCATTTGCTACGCGTGTTATTGTTGCACGAATTAGAATCATCAAAAGTGGCTCCGTATTGGTGGTCGGGAAAGTTCAGCGAACAAGGTGAAGCGGTGATTGCACAACATACCGCACAAAGTGGCATGAATGCAAACACACGATCGGTAGCTCAATGGTCGGCATACACAACAATTCATGCAAACCATGCTCTGTCATTTAAACTATTCGAGAATCTCTTGGAAAAATTGCTACGATTTTTGCACTCGCCCGAAACAAATGCAGAAGATACAAAACTATTTTGGGAAGGAGTGAAGAAATTGCTTCCATCGTGTTATTCGGTCATCAGAAATATTCGGAAGAAAACGTCCAGCGATAAAAACTCAATGAAAGTGCTCACAGAAGTTTTATCCATTCTTTCAATTATTGGTACACTTTCACCGCCCGCAGATGTGGATCTATTTCCGAAAAATGTTTACGGGTAAGCGTAATCTCTGTCTGAGAACTTCGAATTTTGGATGTGCAGATGTTAATTGTATTGTATCTCTTTACTTATTAAGGTGGCTGAGTAAAGCAAATGTAGACCTGAAGACGCTCGACATTTATAGTGTTGTAGAAGAAGCCATTCGGTCTGGTGCTCAAGATTTTTTGTTCGTAAAAATAAATGAAATTCGTGATGTTAACCGGGAGAATGACGAAGAAAATCTACAGAATATCATCAAAATTACACAATTAATTCGGGCCGATCTGCAGCGAGGATTGGAATTTTACGATAAATTGTTCAAAGAGTAAGTTTTCAATTCAGCCAAATAAAAGAAAAGTCTGACAATTGACAAATAATTCCATTCATTTTCAGCCGTGTTCAATGTGACTATACATCAATCTGTTACATTTACTACGAAAAAGAATTATCGGAAAATTTTCAAATGACCATTGAACGAGCGTGCAAACATCTCAAGCGAATTTCAATGCCAGATCATGCCGGCGAACCACTGCCGGAACATGAAGAAGTCAATATGGGAACAACATTGTTCGAGGTGTATTTGATCCTAAAACGATTTTCTGCACTGAGTACAGCATTGTGCCCAGAGACAGCTGTGTTTCGAATCAACGATTTCCATAATTGGTTCACCAGTGGTGTGGCGCATTGGCTCGATATTTCACTGTACAAGGCAATGAAACGGATTGAAAAGGCCATAGAGTTGGATAAATTGATGCCAATCGATGATACAGTGAAATACAGCACATCACCTATTGACACTTTGGCCATATTTCACCAAATTAAGATATTCTGGACTCAATTAAATTGGCCAGATGTCGAAGGAAGTTATACATTCATTGCAAAAATTGTCGATGACATTTGCCGTTGTTGTGTTTATTATGCTGATACAATGTCGTCACGCGTTGAGGGTCTTGGAAATATTGAAGATGTTTATGATGGAAACAAATTTGTGGTAACACAAGAATGGTGTTTGGCCATCAATAATATTGATTATATTCGACAAAAGTTACCACCATTCATTGAAGACTTAAAAGTTGAAGATATCATTGAAAAATTGGCCGAATATAGAAGCCAGGCGGAAGCACAACGGTGTGAACAGACTCTGAAAAATGTCGTTGAAAATGCGGTCGATACCGAAGAAAATAAAATCGTTGATTTGATCGAGATTATGGCACGAAAAATGGGGCCACCAATGCGAAAATTTTTAATGGAAGGAGCCGAAGTTCTACACCAAGACTCAAATTCAATGGATCGACTTATGTTGTATCTGGAAGAATCATTGAAAACACTAAATACTGAACTCAATGAAGTTAACTTTGAACGCATTTTATCAGCCATTTGGGTGGAATTGGCCATCATTTTACGCGATTTAGTACAAACGAATTTGGATGTGAGCAACTGACTTTTTATCATTTTTGCTTCTTTTGTAATTTTAATTTGCATTGATTTCTTTTGCAGAAACGACGTCCGCCTCAGTTCTTTATGAATTTACGTGAAAGCCTACGCATTATGGTCAAGAGCTTCAAGTGTGGAGAGATGGTCAGCGATTGCAGGGAAAGAGAAACACTTACTGAAATCGAAAATCTTTTGCAGCTGCACAGTTACGAAACCAGCGATCTCATTCATCAGTATTATATCCAACGATATAAGGATCAACAAGCCATGGACAGTGCACCACTGGGTCAACTCACCGTTCGATACGGTTTCTCAGACGATAATTGCCTTGAGGTAAAAAATTGACACTTTCAATATTTATTTTTTTCTTAATTCTCTTCAATTTCAACTGATTTCTTGACAGATTGAAGTAGTGAATGCACGAAATTTGGTGCCAATAGCAAGTAATGGTTCATGCGATCCATTCGTACGAATCCAATTCAGTCCAGAGGAGAAGTTTGGCGTAACAACAAAATACAAAACGAATTTCCAAAACAAAACTTTGTTTCCACTTTTTGACGAAAAATTTGTGATGTGAGTTTATTTATATTTTATCATGATTTTTTATTTCATTTGTTAATGATCATTTGTGCAATAGTCCACTCAATGATGAACAGCGTTCAAATGGAGACGCAATTCTCATATTCAGCGTAAAAGATCGAGATTTGCTTGGTTTCTCAAATCAATACATAGCCGAGGGTTTTGTAAAGTTCAACGAAATTGCAAACAGCAATCGAAGCGAACAAAAACATTTGAAATTGAATCGGCCGAAGAATTCAGGTAATTTCAAAAAATAAAATAAAAAATAAAATAAAAAAAAGTTAATTAATTTCCATTCATTTCCATTTAGATTGTCCATGTTTAAATGCGTTGAAGTTGCGCGAAGGCGATAAACTGGCCAAGGAATTCATGAAGAAAATAAAGCAAAAGCTCCCATCATCCTAAATATATATATTTGTATACTTATGATATATACAGCATTAGATTCATTAAGAAGCTCTCATTTATTTACACATTTAATCAAATTGATATTTATTACATTAACGAATGAATCTTTTTTTATATATATATATTATATAATGAGCGTAAATAAAAAGATAAATTAGAAAATAAAACAGCTAAGTGGTTGTGCTTTCGTTTTTTAAATAGCAAATTTTGAGGTATATCATGGTCTGACTGATGATCATGATGGCAGAATTGAGTCATTCCATTGAACGAATTGTCTGCATGTTGTGAAATGACTGACGCAGTGTGATATTTGTGTCCGAAGAAGCACCTGAAGGCATTCAAGTAGCTCATTGGTATGTATTGAAATTCTTACCTGTTTCACGCGCTACGACCTAATATCGGGCGACATACACATGAAAACAATGAAATGAAAGAAAGTGCGTTCTTCGTTTAAAATGTATTCCACAACAAAACAAAAAAAAAATAAAACAAAAAATAATTTATTTTACACTTCTAGAATATAAATTAGATTATTACTTTAAAAAATGTATTGTATTAGCGATGATTGAATAAATAAATGAATTGGAGGAGTAGCGCACACAATAAAATCTCGGAAGGTGAAAACGGATAGACAACGAATGAAAGAAAAGAAAGCCAATACCAGAATGAGAAACAAACAAAGTAATTGAAACAAAACAAGAATTTCGAAAAGAAAATCAACCCGAAAATATACACATTGTCCGAGAGAGTATGATATTTACACACAAACGCATATTGTTAACAGTAAACTGATTTGAAAAATAATAAATGCTTGAAAACTTACATAAATTAGAGTCAGTAATGGTAAATCGGTTTTAGTTTGGATCTATGTTAGTTGATGACGAGCAAGACATAGTACGAACAATAATTTTTTTTGTGTTTTTATAGAAAAATCGAGGATAGGTGGAAAGAAGCTGGAGATGGTTGTGATAATTAATTGTTTGTTATATCGGGCAACCTATGCTTTACATGCTATTGCACTTGATAAACATTAATAAAATGCCATACAAACACAATGCGACACCTAAAAGAATAATCCAGACAGTGGCATTTTATATCTGGTTGCTTAACAATGGATGAAAAATAATAAACATTGCCTCACAGCAACTATAACTTAACTAACTAGATGTATTAAATGTGATTATTATTACTGTGATCGATAGATGGAGATGACGACGACGACGATGACATAAAGGATAGTTCATCATATTCCGGTGTTGTGGCTATCGTTGGTTCTGGCGTTGAACTTTCATTAATACTTTGTTCGTTTTGATATTGATCTTGATTAACATCGTTCAGCAATGATGCATCCAATTCTTTTTTATGAATTTTTGTTTTTGGTTTTTGTGGTGGATATAAATAATATTCACTGATTGGCAATACCATTTCGATTATTCTGTAATTTAAATTCAATTAAGTTTAATGTAAATAACCAAAATAAATATAAAAATCGATCATTTTTTTAAATGAAAAGCCGTGTACCTTTCATATGGATATTTATCATCGATAATATCGACCATTGATTGAAATCGGCATGGAATATCGCTCAAATTTCCACATTTCACCAGATGCTTGTCAGTAAACGATTGAATGGCCGTCATGGCAAATCGTGACACTTCATTTATTTGCTTTTGTCGTGATTGGCCTAAAATGCATATTTAAATTCATATCACTTAATTCGTTGTTTTTTTTTTTAAATAAACTAATCATTTCTAGTCAGCTCAATTTTTTTTACAGCTTTTGCTGTGCAATGTATAATTCAAGACCATGTAAAAAAAGTTGTCTCTTTTTTCTTCACTTACGGAAATCGAATGATCGCTTTTCATCGGGTTCCTCCTCGCTTTCGTCGCCGCCACCAGATAACATATCCACCACGTTCATATGTTTGGTTTGCAATCGTGGCAAAAACAATAGCAAACAAATCAACGCAATGAATTTAACAATCTTCTTGAAAATGATCAATTTGATGAGGATTTTGCCGATGGTGAACAGATCTAATTTGAATTTGAATTTATCGAATAGCCAGTGTTCGTCACGTGGAGAACTATGAACGACGGGGAATTTTGGTGGTGCTGGCCCATAATTGTATACATTTATCGGTCTCGAGCCTTGATATGACGGTGGACCATATTGGTAGCTAAATGACGGAGGTCCGTACGATGGTGACGGCACAGGGGGTCCATATTCAGTCGACACAGGTCCATAAGATGGTGACGGTACTGGTGGCCCATATTCACTCGAAGGTGGTCCATATTCCGTTGATGGTGGCCCATAAGAATATCCAGGATGCGATGAGATGCTGTTATCTTTGTAATCACCGCGCGCTTTAATAACGGTTCAAATTTCAACAAAAAAAATTGCAAACAAAAAAATTCCATTTAAAAATTGTACACTCACAATGCAGCGAATCTTCGGCATGCGTTTTATGCAATGCATCAATATAAGAATCCTGATCCGTTCGCTTTTCTATTTTATCAACAACACTTGCACTCAACACATAATCAGTTAGTAAAACTATTGTTAAAGTAAGTGAAATATTTCTTCGAATATTTCCCATGATTGTCGATATCAATAATTTAAACATTCAATTTCGGAAAATAAATACCAGAAAGCGAAAAAAAAGAAACAATCACACGATTTTTAAAATGTTCGAATGACCGAGAGCACTTTTCTGACTTGACCACAGCAATAGAGATGATTTCTGTTCACTTGACAAAGTAACAAACCGTATTGACAATGAATCAAAGTATGCAACGCATTTTTAGTAATTCGGCACTTGTTAAGTGGCTACTGGTGGTACATGGTTTACAATGAGAGCCAAATTTGCCCCACACACTCGCGCTTCATATGAAAATTGTTCGTTTTCTATTTGTGAGCAATTAAAATGTGGCCGCAAAACAATGTGCCAAAGACAATAAACGAAACGAAATATGCTCAATGGAAATGGTTTGTAGCATCGAACGAAAATGTAAAATAAAATGAATTAAAATAAAAGCGAACAATTTTTGAAACATGGATTGAATTATTTATACATGGCATGCAGATAAAATAGTACTTTTATTTCGTTTGTTTTATTTTTATTACATTCGCTGGAGAGAAAAAAAAGCGCGTTTGCTCGCATTTTTCGTTCCGTTGGCTTTACCGTCGTCGACATGTGTAAGCCAGTTGTTATCTATAATAAAGACATTTTCGATGTTATGTTATTACATTGTTACTTTCTTTCATAGTGCGTTTGCAGTATTTAAGATTTGATTTTGTGCGCGCCAAATGGCACGTGCAATAAACTCAAACAAAAATTGTATCACAATGAAAAATGTGCGAGAGCGTGTTTGCGATTTTAAGAAAACATAATGGAAAAGGAAATTATTTTACCGGACAATTGACATAAAGTTCATTTATGTGATCAGAGATAACTGTGTTCGCTCTTTAGCATCATTTTTCGAATTAATACAGTTTTAAAAAAAATCTGTGTGAAGGCGAAAGTAGATAATGAAATCATGTTGTTGTTTTTCCCATTTGAATTTGACCATCAAATCGTTAAAAAAAAGAGCGCGTCGTGCGACAGTGAGAATTGAAAGAAATCTTATCTATTCAAAACGAGCGAATAAAATGTTGTTTTTAAAATTCTACGCACATCACTCGGTTCGGTTGCATCTTGTGACTTCAGCCCACGGATATTTACAAATCATTTAATCGAGGAGATTTATTGTCCGTGAAAAACCCCAAATCAACCGGCGTTGAAAGTTCTTCAGTTGCATTTCATTGACCGCATTTTATTTGGAAAACAACACAATCTAATCTCCAAAAGTGGTAGAATAGAAACTAATCGATCCGCTATGGCATGCATACAAAATCACTTTCTTTACTGCTTTTGTGCTTCTTTTGCTACTTTGCTTGATTACAACAATTTGATAACATAAATTCCAAACAAAAAAATTTTTGACGCACGAACCTGAAAAAACGAAAAAAATATATACAGCGCATAAAACGGTTGATTCAGCTTGTCCTAGAATACGAAATATTTTTTTGGCATCGTTTTCATACAATATATGTGTGTATTCGGTAGAATTTATAAAATTAGCATTCATATGACGCTTATTGCTATTAGCGTCATTACGTTCGCGTCAACGGTTTCTCAATGAAAGAAGTGTCAACCGAAGAGCCGGAAAAGTGATCGAGCTCACGCATACCTTTTGTCAAATTCAACAGCAACAAAAAATAATACGATTACATTTTTTTTGCATTTCACTCACCTTAGAAACAAACAGAGAAAACGAAAACAAAAGCGAAGCGATGAATGTATTTACTAGAGAAAAAAAAGCACTTTTAGCGTCATAAACATTTGACTTGTTTCTTGACCACGTTGTTATTTTTATTGCATATTGTTCATATTCCGGTTTTTTTTTGCCTCAATTGAAACTGAAATGTAGCAAAATGATAATACAACAACAACAAAAAAACCTGTGTGCGAACGCGCTTATGTGGTGCTTCTTCGTCCGTAATAATTTCACCAATATGCATTAGCTTTGCAAGTGAAATGGTGCATTGTCACCAATATGTTATTCAATGGTTCAAAGTTGAGCCAACTAATTGCATGTTATTACGTTCATAATTAACGGGCATTATCGTTAGATAATCATTGTGTTAAAAGTCCATCCTGTGTGTATTGCACAATAGTTTTGCATGCGCGAATAGGAATGATTCAAAAAAATTAAACAAATTTGTTTACATAAATAAAACATCGGTAAATTCACTTTGTCATCACTTTTTCTGTTATTTTTATTTGTAAAAAAATTAGAACATTTTTTTTTGTTTCATTTTAACAATTCTTTGTAGATCTCGTTTGTGTTTTTATCTTGTGTTTTCCTTCCTCTCTTTCTCAATATAGTTTTATAATAATTGTAATAATAATAATAATAATGTACTCTTGCGTTTTCATATTAACACCAGAAAAAAAATATTTAATAATAATTCATCATCATTATCATCACGTATTACAATAAATGTTCTTGCACAAAAAAGATTCTTCAACTTGGATGAAAATGTACCGTTGAATATCGATTTTGAAATAATTCGGTTCGCTATTTTGCGATTTGAATTTCGGTATTTTGTGAAATATATATTTTTTATCTGATTTCATTTATTTTTTGTATTTTGAATTTGGACATTTTCTTCCCGTCATTCCAGTATCCAATCAAATTTGTGCTTTATCCCATGCTCGCCATTCAATTCATCATCAAATTTGTTATTTCCTAAGTATTTGAATCAAATACTATGCTGCTTTTGATTAAACCGCAATATACACTTATAGAATCGATTAAGATTTTTTTAAATAAAAATTAATACATCATTCGATATATGAAGATCGATATCCAATTTATGAATATATATATGATATTGTATTGGTGATTTCGATACGTTCGGAATGATTTCTATCATTGGATGCAAATTGTTATTTGATTGTAATTGCGGTTTAAAGGCAGAAGCATATATATATATTCAAATGTGTTGGTATCTAAATCGATATGAAGCCGTATTTCAATTGCCTATTGTAATGATGAACGGTGCACAATGTTTGTCAATGAAAATGGTATTTAAATCGTCTTAATCACAACATTCTTACTGAATGAATGACTACTTTCTTTTTTCTTCATCGCTCTGCACATTTTCTGGAAAAACAATGTGCACCATCATCAAGCGCGGTATATGTGCTTTCGTTTAGAAAAAAATCGGTTAGCTAAGATTTGACAAAAATTGAATTTGTATTATTTATGTTTTCACATGTGTGACCATTTTGTTTAGTGTTGCATTTTATATTGTTTTCTTCTTTTTTTTTAGTTTTTCCTCTAAATTCATAAGAATCAATATCGGTGAAATTCGGTGAAACTATAGCATTGTTTAGTAGTATTTTGAACGTGTACTTTCTATTATCAAATTGCACTGGGAAAGAAAGAACATAAAATTGAATGTTTTATAATTATTATCTGATTTTATAGATTTTTTTCATTTTTTTTGCCTACACACTATTCTGATCCAATTATATCACTGTTACATACGTTTCATATATTTGTTTTTTTTTCGGGAAGAAAATGACATTAATTGTAAAAAATATGATTATTGCGATTATTGTTTGTTATTGTTTTATATTGAAGAAGATGCCTGATGAAATCACAAAAGATTAGTAAAAAAGAACAACGTGATTATACATTATGACATTTTTACAGGTATTCCTTTTCTTTAAAAATGGGCATTGAGAAGAAAAATAAAGAATAAAATAAACGAAAAATGTGTTACATCCACTATGAAACAAAACAAATCCAAATTGATTGAATTGCAAATATTGTACAAAAATTATTATTTTTATTTGTTTTGAGAGGTGGGAAAAGCGACGAGCACGAAAACTGTCTCACTGCTGTCCCCACCTCAAATACTACGTATTTTATTGGTATGTGTTTGTACATTTATACCACAAACATAGAGTTTTTCCTTCTTCTTCTTTCATTCATCTGTTCTCCTTTTGTTTTCTTCATTGCGAAAGTTAACAATTTCAACTTCTTCTTCATCTTCTTCTTTGACTTTAATTTTAATTACAAATTATCACATTGATTTTTAATGTGGAAATGAGTGTGTGTATATATATCTCTCGTTTAGTTTCTGCATCTTTTCAATTTTTATTAGCGGAGAAAAATCTTGTAAAATTTGTCATCAATCATTCGATTTGGAAACGGATTTGGGATTCGTAACTGTTATCTGACCGAATAAATGTTTTTGAAGTTTTATCACGAAAAACGGAAATTTGTGGATTTTCGTGTAAAACAAATGCGGTGAAACAATGACTTCTTTCATTCACTCTCATTTCCTAAAATCAACGATTTTATCTTTATAAATCAAAAGCAAATATCATCTGAAATAGATACGAAAATTCAATTACACGTTTGGTCGTTCGATTGCTATTAATTTGTTTGTTTCTATCATTTGTATTTTCTTTTTGTTTAAATTCCCTGAATCAATCAACATTTAATAGACCCCGAACTTTTAAATGCTTTGCAATTTTGACTTTTATAGAATAGAGAGTGTTGAAGCGTCGATGTAATTCACGCTGGATTGCATTTTACGTTTATTTGGTTAGATTTACATTCTTGTTATTGATATTTCTCATGGTTTTTTTCTTTTCGTTAATTTTTATCGAATTTGTCGTGGAATACTACTAATAAATGCAAATTCTCTCAAATAAATCTCAATTTTGGCGATTTTTTTATCAAACACAGAAAACAAAAATGACCAAAATTAAGATTCAACCGCTCACAATTATTTGGAAAATGTACGTTTTTAACATCCATTTTGAGAATTGCGAATCAACAGTATTGCAAACAAATTACTTCACAATCATTTTCATTTTTATTTTATAAATCTAATGGTGGATTTCATTTATTGTTTTTTTTTTCTAGCTCATTCTTTTCTGTTTTACTTTTCAATCGCCAATCAATGTTGTAATTGATCGATTTATGATGTGTGATTTTTTGTTTGTTTGACTCATTTGGTTAGTGTGCAGAATGTTTTTTTTTTTGTTGTTTTTCAATTAAATTCTCTTCAATATTAATTTTAGTTTTGTTATTCGAGTGTATTATGTGTGTTTGTGAGAGTGCTCTGGCTTTGCTCATCTTTTTTTTCATGCTTTCTTAAATACGATCGAATTTTTGATTCGTTGTCGCTTCCAATATTTATATCTCACGCAAATTTGTACAAATAGGTTTTTAGTGTAAAAAAAGACAAGGCTTACTGAAGAAAAAAAATGTATAAACATAACAATAATGATTCTTTTTTTATAATGACTAAATTTTTTTTTCTCTCATTATTTTTATGCTATGCAGTCGTTCACATTAGAAAAATTCTCTCTTCACTTACTTGGTTTCTAAATTTAAATTTATCAAACGTATTAATTTTTTATTTTGTGTTTTTTTTGTATCATTTTTTTCATATCATATTTTTGCTTTCTTATTCTTTTCGATTTTTTTCTGGTGTTGTTACATTCCAATAAGAGAGAAAAGAGTGATTTCGATGGATCATCGAAAATTCTGTACTAAAAACGACTCTATGCATATGAATGTGTGCGCAAAGGCATGTTTTTATTCGCACCATCTAACATATCTATCAGTTTCTCGGCGCTCTGAGGAATTTTATATGTATATATATATGTTTATATGTATATTGTCACATAGTGCAGGTTATATGTGAACTGGGGAATTTAAGGAAACATTTGAAAGTCTTCAAAAATGTGTTTGTATGTGTGTGCAAAATGGTTTGGAAATTACACACAAAACTTGAACGAAACTCATGAAAGACACTTCGCCTACAAATTCAATTGCAGTTAATCAACTCAAGATCGATACGTCCACCATTTTTCACATATTCTATATATTTTCGTTTTTCATCTTTTATTGTTTTTTTTTTATAAATTTCTTCGGTTTTATAAACTAAATTCTGTTTAATAATTCGTTTTTATTACATTTTCATCAATGCTCTTCCGTATGTGGAGAGAGTTTCGCTCAATTTTCCAGAATGGTATTTCCTTTTCTTTCGTTTTGTTTTTATTATATGTTTGTTTTATTTTTAAGTAATGGAAGCCAGTACCATACGAGAGAGTGAGAGTGTGTGAGAGGTTTTAACTTTTACATTGCTCTCAAATTCAAAAGTATTAAATATCATATCTATATGTTAATGTACCCTCTCGTTGTTGCTCTCTTGCAAATTTGTTTTTTTTTTTTTTTTGTATTTTCCATGCCAATTATTTTTTCTTTAATTACGCAAAAGAGTTTACTATTTTTTTCTATAAAAATGCTTATGTTTTGTTAAAATTTCAGTCGATCGTATTGCTTAATTTATAGCATCATCTCTAAGGATTTTTTTGTGTGGATTTTTTTGTAGTTTTAGCGATTTTTTTGCTTAGTTCAACTTAAATATCATTTTTGTTTTCTAAAAAAAAATCTACAAGAAATTTTTTAAAAAATATTATTTTCTCTGATTCAAGTAACATTTAATTGATTTTTTACCATAACTATATCTCGATTTGGACTGGTTAAGAAGAAGAAAAAAAACAAAAGGAAAATCTTCATCAAATTGCTTTGTGAATAAAAAAAATATGTATATAGGTAAACAAGAATCGATTACGATTACAATTGTTTGCTCTTCTACAGTTGGACTTAATTGAAGAAGAAAGTTCATGAACCAATGAAAAAAAAATAGAAAAAAAAAATGTGAATGGTTTTGAGTCCAAATAAAAACTCGTTAACCGCTTGCTGTTTGCGGGGGTGGACTTCGAATTGAAATATCCGATCGTCGCATAATGCGTCGTTGTAGTAGAACTGATTCCGATGGTGGTGATAGACCAACGCTTAGGCTTGAATCTTCATCAAAATCGACGGTGTGTCGACATTCGTTGCGCCAGTTAATGCCAGTGTTTGCTGAAGATTCATATCCTTTACCTTTGCCACCATACGCATGATGCTCGTTCTGATATTTCTGATACGGCTGCTGTTGTTGCTGCTGCATTTTACGGTAGCCGTTATTATTGTTTGCCGCATTGTGATGGTAGAGAGCAGCGGCTCTATCGATGTTCGATGAATTCACATAATTATTCGTAAAATTACGATAAGTTTTGAAACCCATCGCTGGCATATTCCCTATGTAGTCATCATCATCATCATCAGTAAGCGCAGAGCAAAATGAGCGAAATAAAGAGAGAAAAAAAGAAATAGAAATAAATCAATCAATCGAACAATAAAAAAAAAACAATCAGCCGTTACATTTCTATTTAAAGAGTTATAATGCGATGACTAAACAAAATCAAAATAAGAAGAAAATCACATTGAAAATCATTCCACTCACTTGTTTGTTGTTTATTCTCCAAGGAATTGCTGTTGCTGCGATAACGCCAATTTTCTTCTGGTCGAATATTGTTACGTGTATTAATAGCCATGGGTTTTTTCTGTTGGGCATGGCTATCCTGGATCTCGTGACGAATATTCGACGATGGCACATTCTTGGCGTTCGCATCGAGACCAGAATTTTTCACTATCACTTGCGGTTTTTTAAATGGTGACTCAACAATTGTAGCATTTGTATCGGAATCATCCATTGATAACTTTTCTATAATACTACCTAGGCCATTCGATGTAGCGTACATTTTTAATGCGGATTGTGAACGACGATTGGCTGCGGCTGCTGCTGCTGCTGCAACTGCATTCGATTGCATTTGATGTTCGTTCAATGAGCGCACAGCGTCATTTAGTTGCTCTTCAATGGAAAGCATTTGTTTTTTCGTTGCTGGCACTTTTCTTAAGCTCAGATCCGAATCCAAGTCAGAAATTCTCTCTCGTTGTTCACCATCATACAATTCACTATTGCATCCATCATCATGGTTGATATTGTAGATGTTGGTGCCGTTGTCATTCATCGAATCGACCAAATGATTGTCGTCAGCTGGAGGTGTGGACTCGCTTGAATTGTGCAACGTTTCATCGTCGCCGTCATCATTGCTATTCGATCGATTAATATGAGATGCATTTGTAATCGATGGATCAGCACGTACACCAGCTCGTGATGGATGGTAAATGTTCGGACGTTCTTTATTCATGTAATCGTATTTCATTGAAAAATGCTGCATTATTACACGTTTCACAGCCATTGCAGATTCGGCAAAGTGACTCAATTCACGTGCCGATTGGTTACTGTTCATGCAATCATGTCATTTAATGTGACAAGCGAAAATGGAAAAAAAAGAAAAAAAAAAGACAAAGTCGAATATATAAATATGTGATTAGAAAAGAATCCAATTTGAAATGGAAATACAGGATAATGGTATCACATAAGCATATATGATTAAATGTAACACCGCAATGCAACAATAAATGCATCGATGACGGCAACAATTCATTTAAATTTAATTATCACTAAATAGGTGGTAATCTTGTTACTTACCGTCTAATAATACCCGGTGTTTTCAATGCTCTATGTCGCCGCTCCATCATCATTTTATCGGCATTTTCGCTTTCGGCCATTTTGATCCATGGATGATGTAGCACAGCTTCTGCGCTCAATCGTTTTGGGGCATTCTTCACTAGAAGGCCTCTTATCAAATCTTTTGCTTCATTGCTTACGTCTGCCCATTCACTATCTGGAAAACTGAATCGACCTGTTTTTTGTTATTCGTGTGATGAAAGAGACACAGACAAAAAATCCAGTTAATCATTTTTTTATTGGCGGTGAAACAGTTGGCGGTGATTGCATCAGATTTGAAAGTAAACGAATTATCTTACCTTCTTGAATTGATTCGAATAGCAATTTTTGGCAATTTTTACAGTTCTCGCCACGGTTCCAACCACAGTCTTCTTCACAATTACCCGAAAAAGGAGGATAGCCACAGAGTAGGATGTAGGCTATGACACCCAATGACCATAGATCGCATCGCTTATCATAGTAATTGGCTTCACCTTCAAACAACGTCACTACTTCTGGTGCCATGAACTCGGCACTGCCGACCTATCAAAGATCACGACAATTAAACAACGAAACGAAGAAAAAAGAACGAAAAAAAAACATGTACACATTAAATGCTTGTCCAGAATAAGATAATGAAGTATTACTACACAAAAAAAGGTACACACGAAATATGGAATTGACTCTTTTCTCCTTTGCCATAAAATTTGTTTTCTCTCTCTCTCTCTCTCTCTCTCTCGAATTACGTGAGAACAATACATCGTGAAACAAATGAAATTTATGGAACAAATCTATTTCCATCTTTCTCCACACAATTCTTAAATATGAATTTTTAATTATACAGTAATTGAATGCTTTTATATCTTTTTTTTTGGTCTCACAAATAATTTGGAGGGAATAATGTATGAACCTAAATAAAGGCTCATGTTTATTTCATATTGCCAAAAAAAAAAACAAATTGTTTTATTTTTTGCCATAAAGAGTTTTGGTCTTTGATCTCTTTAAATTTATGAGTCAGAATGAGATGGTTCAATTGTTTTGAACATTTTTTTTTCTTTGGTTGAAGTTGTTTTTTTTTTTAGTTTGTCTCTGTTATCACTTATCACTATTAATTGTGATAACCTTGCAAATTATAAACAACGAATGTAGCATTGTGCAAATACATTGTAAAATACCCCAAAATATTATGCCATTTCAATTGCGACGTTTTCTTTATTAAAATCGCACATCACAATTTTGTGGGTGTGTTTGTGTATATGGTAAGCAAATTTTAATCGGATTTGCGATTTCACTATCGTTGAGCGATTGCTATGGTAATCACGTGGTGGTTCCGCACTTAGTTTTATGCGCAGAAACAAACAACCAATGGAAATTATTTAATAAATCATGAAATAATCAATTGAATTCGGAGTATAATTAGTCATTTGGTCAATTCATGTTTTGCGTTTTAACAAAAAAAAAAAAAAATACCGAGCGTAAACAACAATATTCGATTTCATTTCGAAATGAGACCAACACGTCGATATTATTCTCAGAACCAAAAAGCCGATTGTCGAAATGCTGTACACTATTATGATCATAGGTATATCGTTTACCAAAACATAGTAAATGTATTTTTATTAAACGTTCGGTCAGAATTGGTCGTCATATTAATTTTATGGCAAATTTATCTACACGTTTCATACATGCGAAAAAAAGAACGAATAATATTGCTTTTTTTATTGTAAGGCACATCCAGCATACGTTAAAAAAAAGAAAAAGAAACAAGAGCCGCAACAGTTAGAAATAGAATAAGCGGAAGAGAGAGAAGACGCCACACACGACAACTGTGGCAATAGAGAGAAGAGCGAAAAAGAATTGCGCAGTTAGTGTTGAGATAAGTGAGAATAGAGATAAAATGGCAAAACCAGGGAAGCAAAGTATTATGTGAATTGAAATAAGATTCAATAAGTTGCTCTTCGTGGCTTCTTCATAATATCACTAGATTACTCCTGTCTCGAAAACATTTTATGTACTGGTGTTAATTGCTAAAACTGCTGTGCCGTCGTCGTCGTCGTTGCCACCACCATCGTTGTTTTTATTATTATTATTCTTGCTGTTGTTGGTCGTGCGCTGTTTTCTTCTCTTTTTCTTTCATGGTTTTCACTTTTTATTCCCCAATTGTGTTATGTCATAATAGCGTAAACGAAAATACAGAATAAGAAGGAATCAACAAGAATATACGAATGAATTAGCCAAACGAATTTTTCGAAAGACGCAATTACAATGAGAGAATAAGGGAAACATGTGAATCGTAACAAATATTACATAAAAATTAAAATGCCGGCATTCAGCTTGGATTGTATAGCGGCCGATTTTGCTACTTCTGTTTTGCTCATCGAATAAAAAAAAAACAACAACACACAAACAAACCAAATGAAAGAGCACGAATAAGCATTGCGAATTATAGTGCGTAGTATGAAAATGACAATGGTTTCAGCGAAACCACATAGCAAATGCCGAATAAAATTTGATATGAATAGAAATGTTGCCCAGAATAAATATACACACAATCATTGTCTCATTTAATATTTATGGAGTGTTGAATGTTATCGGAAACCAGAATAAGATATCTAAAATTGTGATTTCATATTACATAGAACATCGTAATTGATGATTGTATTTATTTTGCTATTTTATGGATTTGCCATCGCTGATTTGGCAAAACGAGCGTTGCCAAAAGCAACGTGTATTTGTGAATGGGCACAAAAAAAAAACATTAACGAACTGAGGAAAAAAAATGTAATCGCCTAAAGAAACACGGTGAAAGATTCTTGTTTTTAATGAAGCGCATGCCTGAACTCTCTTGCATGACACATGAGAAATAGAAAATTATATAATCGCCTCTGTGCCATATACCGGTCGCATTACAAGTCAAAGCAGGACAACTATATCAACAAACAGATATCTGCGCGAAATTTTCTACTGCGTAAATTGTGAACCACGTGTTTTTTACTTTCGGCACACACTCACTCAATGTTGCCGCTGATATAGAAATGTTTAATGAAGATACGGCACACTGTTGTCGTTACTTCATATACATATCTCCTTTTTGTTTCGTTCAATATGTTATTCAACATTCTCTACATCAACTCGGTCAATTAAGTTAAATTTTTTGAGGCCAATTGATATGAACAAAGTAAAGTAGAAAAAAAAATGTCTAATGTCTAACGAAAGATCGTGATATCACACACTGCAAATAAAAAAAAATGTACGCACACACAATTTCGCCCTGGCATTCGATTCAATTTAACGTGTGCCACTATCATTTCATCTGGTTATACGTCTCACCCGATTTGTGTATTATACATTTGACTGACGCCTGTATATGATTGTCATTTCCAAGGACATGTACACATTTTCGCAATATTGCGAATTCAATATTCTATTCCTATTTCGCAGGATTTTATTTATATAACTCTCAATTTGTGGAAAACAAATAATGATTAAGCCACTATATCGGTATTTATAGGTTCGGTATCGGTTTCTTTTCTATGTTTTAAATGAAGTAACAACGAATTCCATCGAACTTGGAATCTACGACGTATTAAATTTCTATTTTGTATGTGCCATTCGGTAAAAAGTCAACATCTGCTTACGCTTTCGACTTCAAACAACACACACGTACAAATAGGAACAAAAAAAAACAATAGGGAAATCATCACAATGCGAATTTGAAATTCATTTGCATTCATTTTCTATTGGTTTCCGGTAGCTTTTTGCCTAACACAATTTTAATATTTCCATTAATTCTTTTGATTTAATGCGATTTTTTTTGTTTTTTAACTATGTGATGCATAGATTTTTGTTCTATTTCAATTTGACTTCGCACATTCTTTTTATTGGTTCAATTTCTAACTCCCCAAGTCTGCTTCAGCAAACTACTTTAGTTATAGATCTTTCATTCCCTCTTTTTATATTATATTCGTCTCTTTTTTACTACCGTCCCGTTTTTTTTGCAATTGCGCTGCATTTCGGTGGTCGCTATTAAAATGGCTCATTTATTATTTATTCATCATCGTTTATTTTATTTTTGTTGTAAAAATAGCAACTGCAACAGCTGTCGGTATGTCTATTGATGATTTTATGCAAACATATTTTCTGTGCTATCCTTTTAATTTATTTGCTGTTGTTTTTTTTTTCTCGACCATTTGCCCATTCTTATTTATTTCAGCTCCTTCGGTTTATTCATTTTCACGTCATATATTACGCGAGAACGCAATTCAGCCAAAAGCATTTGCCACACTTTCCACATTATTTTTAGTAAGTCTTTGAGTTTTTTTTTTTTTTTTTTGGTTTGTGTGCTCTAGATCAATTTATACTTTAACCAACTTTGACAAGTGATATAAGAACGAAATTTGTGAATATTTACACGAATTTGTCATTATTTATTTTTTGAATAACGGACAAATTCGGTGTTTAGTCAATTCCATAAAATCGATATGCTCATAAACAGTTGAATTTAGTAATTAAAAAAAAAAACTTACCGGTGTTAATAGTAGTGGTGTAGCTGACGGTGATGACAATTCCGTGGTAAAGTTGATGCCAGATCCCAAGTCAAAATCACATATTTTAATTGGACACAATTTTTCCGTTGAGACACATAGAATATTTTCCGGTTTTAAATCACGGTGAGCAATTCCCTTTTTATGGAGAAAATCAAGACCCGATGCAATCTCCTTGATAATTTGAGCTGCCTCGTGCTCCGAAAAACGAACATGCTCTTGAATTCGCGTTAGCAACGGACCACCATTGATCTGTGTCATTTCATTGAAACATAATAAACCAAAATAGATAAGAAGAAGAAAAGAAAAACACATCATAAGCATTTGCGTACGTATTGTTTTGTGTGTGAAGCAAAAATACGCAATAGATACATGAAATGCGTTAAAACTATCGGTGAAAATAAATTATGATCAAATTACGGCCGTACCTTCTCAAACACCAGATAGAATTTATCCTCGTCTTCGAAGAATTCGATCAATTGCAGAATGCCAGGATGTCCTTGACAATGGTGGAATGTTTCCACTTCGCGAAAAACACGGGCACGTGCATGGCCTGGAATTTTGTCAATAATTTTCACGGCATATTCCAAATCTGTGTAAATATTTACACATGTTTGAACGGAAGCATATGCGCCCTCTCCCAAAATATCACCAGTTAGCTTGTACAATTCTGCATCATGCGTCAAGAGAAAAGCACACACACATGTAGATATATATAGATAGCGAACGGAGAAAAGAAGAAGAAAAAAAAACAAACAGAAACGATTAAGAAATGTGGCATAAAATACTAGGAAAAATAGAGTGAATTGGGTGAAATGTGACAAATTAATCTAATTTCCGTATTGCTGTGATGATTGAGCTGTCACCATGGACTGTTTTTGATTGCGAGTACGTGCCGATGATACACGCGCTTTGACGACATCGATCCGTTAAAATATAAATATAATAAACCGCGTTGGTTCCATTTTTTTCGATTTAGAATAAAGTTCAACGCCATAGAATCACCTTCTCTCTCACACTCTCTCACACGTATACGATATCCGAAATTTTTAGTGTCACATGTGACACACTAAATATGAATTTGGTGTTTTTCATCGTTATTGTCATAACAAAGCTAAAATTTATTTGCATGAGCGAGTGAATTTTTACTTTGTTGACGTTATCTCTAGCCAAATGTTATTCGATTTCCAAATGATTACAGCGAATCAATGTGGTGGCTATTTAAAGGCTCTCTGTGATATGTGACACCATTTTTCTCTTCCTGATTCATTTGATTCCGAGTATTGAACGTGTGTGAGAGATGTCGCACCAGCGGATGACGGTGACAACCATTGCGATGTTGATGATGAAATCAAGCGTTCAGAAAGACATACATTTATGCGAGCAATTGAATGATGCTTGCATCATTTGATGCGCATCGATTGTGCTGTCGCCATACATTTGGATCTTAGGCAGCGCACAACGAAAGCACTCGCGATGCGCATCAAATGATGCAAGCATCATTCAATTGCTCGCATAAATGTATGTCTTTCTGAACGCTTGGATGAAATAATTGATTGAATTACGATCGAATATAAAATGGGATCGAATTTACCTTTAAATGTAGATGATTGCATTGATGAGCTTGTTCGCTTCTTTTTGCGACGTTTGATTTTCATTTCTTCCTTCTGGCGATTGATTTCGGCTTGTCGTTCAGACTCCGTCATAGATGTTACTTCATTCGACTCATTTCCTGAAATTTCTTCACTCGAATAGCGTGAAATTTCATTGTGCGTGGCTGTAAAATTGATGAAATATGAAATAACTATAAGATTTTGTTGCATTTTTTTGGAACATTCAAAATTTTGTGGAAAAAAAACAATCATAATTAAACTGATTATTCTGTAAATGGCATTTTAATCTAAGAATGCTGCGTCGTAATATTTCCTGCACTGATTTTGGCTATATTTATAAATAAGTCGCTATTGAAACGAAACTTAAATTTCGATTTGTATGTATATATTCGTATGGTTTTGTTCGTTTGTTCGTATGTTCATGTATGTTATTTTTAATTTATTTCGATAACTTTTTCTTGGGTGCATTCTTTGAGTGAGCGATTTCCAGTTATGGTTCTTTTTTCATAATTCGAAACTCGTCGAAAAGTCAATATCGAGCACATTATTCGTGTGAATTGTGTGGCTGCGTGCAAAGAATCACAATGATCGCGCTGAACGTCGTCATTTGTGTGAACGCGAGCGACCGTTTCTGTTTGCGTGAAATGTGTGTGTGTATGTGTGTCTGTGTGTGAAATATGTCGATGATGTGATTAGAAATGTGATCAACGTACGGTATGGCATGGTTTGAAATTAAATTGAATGACGATGCGTAAGTGCGGGTGAGATGGAGAGTAAGGTATTTGGCCGCTCTATATTGTTCAAGTGAGATGCATAGAAATAGAGATTGTGCGATCGCAAAAGCGATTCCATAAATGCCACACGAATTTCATGTGCTCATGTCGCGCGAAACGTGAAACGAATCTTTTTGAAAATCAAACCTCACTCCTAGAGATGATACATATTTGAAACGTGTTTTTTTCCACACTGCAAATGTATTCAATAATTCTATATAATTTTGGTTTTTGGCTTTTTTACCTTTAAATTATCTCTCTTTCTGTGTGTATTTGTATTTTGTCTCTTTCAACAGCTTGATGATGTTTATTTTCATTTTTTTAATGCCTTTTCAGCGCTGTGCGAATGGAATTGTGTGCGAAAACAGGCGTGGCTTATTTGCAGTTGTAATTACATACATATTATCAACTATTTTGCATGTTATTCTATTTCATTGTGATCTAACTCTCTTTCTTATTTGCCATTCGTCGTCAAATACAAATATACGATAAGCTGAACTGCCAAGACGATCGTACTCGTATTTGTATGCGTACATACGATGTGAAGAAAAAGTAGAATAACAAAAGCAACAAAGAGAAATAAGAGAAATGTATATTGTTCTGCTTTTCAGTGCGCATAAATATTAATTAATTCATATAATTTGCGATAATGAGCTTAACTTAAAAAAATTTAAATGTTTCTTTTTTTTTGTTTGCCATATTGTCTTTAATTTGAGTTGAATTGGTGATTGTACCGATTGTATTTGTAACGCTGACTTCTGTGATCCCATTTTATCTCGATCAATATACATGTGGACATGCAGACATACCATTTGGCAAAACTTGTGTTGATTGGAAATGAATGAATATAAAAAAAATCAACACATCATCATCAACAACAACACATAAGATTAGCATCGTACGATTGAATCGCTTGGAACGGGTACAGTTTTTGTTCCTGCATAGACAAGTGCATCGATTTGTTGTGTTTATTACTTTTTAATTGAATATATGATGAAAAAAGACAATGATATTTTAGATTCATTTTTCATCAACGATCTGAACTGATCTCATAGTTCGATTAAAGCGACATTAAGAAACAAGACTCACTAAAGAAATGACAGTGGTGGTGTGTGCGTCTATCTCTCTCTCTCACTCTTTCTCAGTGTGTGCGCAACAACACTTTATTTTTAAAATAAATTCACTTCACTCCCAACTTGTTTGCATTTTGTGCTATGAATCAATATTTAATTTCGTCACATTTTTGTCGCAGCTGCAACAACCATGGCTTTTCTTAATTCATATATCGCCAGCTCATAATGTCACAATTTTTATTTCGTCTGCCTCGATCCTAATTTGTCAACTATGTATAATACAACAGCAACACAATCAATACAGAATAAGAGACACCTATATAGCATCTTAACCCTTCCAAAGTATGGATCTTTTACAATACCGATTTTATTTTTTCATTCTTCCTTTGGCCAATTTATGACCGAAATCACTTGAACAAGTTTTTTTTACTCTTCCTCTTTTTTCACTAACACCTCTTCAATTTTGCTTTGTATAAATGATGCCTGAAATTGAAGCATGAGAGGGGGAGGGAAGTCATCACACAATATTTGTGAGGTGGTCAATATAAATAAAGTTAATCCAAAACTATACACACATTTCGCATAGTTGACTAAAGCAACCAAACGGCAGGCATATGCAGTAGAGGGTTAAGCTCATTTATATGAACCAGTTTTGTCAGCCATCACACTTTGGCTCCTGGTGCATGTGCATTTTCTAATACAGAAAACATCAAACAACAAACCAGAAAATGTTTTTTTTTCCTTTAGCTGCCTTTTTCTCTTTCTCCGTCGAAAATAAGAAAACACAAAGACGAAAAAAAATAACACACTCAGATTGTACTCACAGTACAACATAATCGCGAACAAAGAAATTGAAGAAAAAAAACGTTCATGTTTGCTCATGTAAACGAGCTATTTATCGCTCGAACAAAACCCATGTATTTTACATTAAAAGGCCTGAGCTGATACATAAGTAATTAAAATTCATTCGCATTAAAAAAAATCCATTGAATTAGAAGGAGAAGAAGAGAGGCGAACAAAATGAATGATGAAAAAACAACAGGCCCAACGAAAAAAGAAATATGAACGGCCCCAAAAAAATAAACGAAGACAAAATCATGTATACTCAAACACCGACGCGACGCATACAATCATTTTATAACAACGCAATACTCACAAAAATTGATATCAAAATGCATACAATCATGGGCTTGTTTCAAGTTGACTCTCTAAATAACAATCACCAAAGTAGCAGAAGCAAACGCGTTTTGAACGAAATGAAACAAATACACGAACACATCATCAACAACAACAACAACAACAACAACAAGCACACCAAGGCCTAATCAAAATATTGCTTCCATCTGATCGAAGAAAATGAAGAGAAAAAAAAACAACAAAAACCGTATGATTTTTGTTGTATATACTTGCAACTGTGTTTATATGCGGCGATTCACGTACGCCACTCTCTTGACAATATGTGCGAGAGTGAGCAATAGCCTGTTCATTCCTGTTCACTTGGGATGTTGTTGTTGTTGCTTCTGTTTTGCTTGTTATTTGTTCGTTTCGTTCGTTTGTTTTATTTCTTTTGTTGTGTCGTTACACATTTTTCAAGCCGAAATTTTTTCGATTGTCATTGCAAGTCCGTCGACCAGCCTAAAGTCAAGAATTAAGTGTGTTTGTGTGTGTTTTTTTTTTCTCTTCTCGTTGTTCGCGTAATGTGACGAATGCTCATAAAATTAAAGCCATTTTTATACAGATTTGTATAAAAGTCATTTCATTTTATCTGTATACAGAGCAAAAACCACTGTGCAAAAAATATATAGCTTAGTGTACAATACTCACAGAAACATCAACATGCATACATATAAATAAAAATGAACGTCACACACATACAGATGCTCGTCGCGACTAGGAAAAGAAAATATATATGAACGCGTGAGCGCATTGCATCTTTAAAAATGATTTGTAATGGTAGTGGTGATCAGGCCACATATGTTTTCCCGAAACGGTTGTATGCATTTATATTGTACTTTCTGTTTTGGTATTGAGCACCCAAATCTCTGTGTTTGAAAATGGCTGTGGTTGTTTTACATTTGATGCATTTATGTAGTTGAGATATACGTTTTTATTCTCTCCATCAAACTATGTTATTTTATTTAATTTTTGTTTCCATCACTTTATTCTGATGTGAATGTGTGTGTGTGTGTTTTATTTGGTTAAATTTCATTCATTTCAACTTTTGGAAATTATAGACTTAAAGTATTTAATGTATTTGTGGTTTATGTGACATCTACCAATATCCACTACATTTATACCAAGTATCGTCACTCTATTGCCTATTTGGTATTTTATCTAATATTAGTGAATGTATGACTCTCTCAATTTTTTTTCTCTCTATCTCTATGTGTGTGTCAATGCACACAAACAGAATCTAATGCTAATTATTCAAAACTTATAAACATTTTTTCGAGAATATTCGAATAGAAAAGCGTAACACTTACTCGAATTCGCGTCATTTAAATTTTCTTCGAGAATTTGTTTCACCATTTTGTACAAAAAGGAAAATCTAATGAAAAATACAGTTGCTGTTGGATTGATTTGGTCGGTTCAATTGTGTATTCCGATTTCCGCTTCTTCTTTTTTTAATGTTGATTTCTCTTGACGAATGGTATGATGTTTTGGTTTTCCACTGTGTGGTGGCTTCTTTTTTTTTGATTGTTTATTTGCCGCAATTAAACAAAATGAAGACGATTTGATGATTAGCTTCCAAATGGCGTTACAATTCTGATGCTGTTCGCTTCTTTTTCATAAACTATAATCATTCGGGGATGTGATTGGTTGCTCCTGGTAAATATAGTTCCGATTTGATTAATTGATTTGTGTGTGCACAATGACAGTCCAAAAAAAATTGAGTTGGTTTGGCCCGTCGATCGTATTATGGCTTTAAACTCTCTTCACTGAAAATTTGGCAACGTGCTCTCTCTTCTCTAATTTCCTTCCAACCAGTTATCAACCATTGAATTAATTTTTGTAAGGATCAATGCTTTCTGCACAATTTCCAAAATGAAGATAAATGAAAAGTTCGATTGATTTTTATTATTATTTTTGTTTTGTTTTGGCTTTCAAATGACGAGTACTGTTCCAGTGGCTGAGACCAGTATGTCAAAAAATGATGGTATTCAATTCTATTCTGATGATGCCGCTGTTGATGATGAAAATTTGCGCTTATTGCCAATGAATTGTTGATTCGTTCATGAGAATAAATGTCGATGTGACAAATCGCATTTATGCAAACAGAAAATTGTGAAGAATTGGCTTTTTCACACGTCGAAAATGGAATTTTGGCCTGTAGTTTTTGTTGGTTTTCTCGAATTTCGGCTATATACCAATAGCAATGCTGATGTGTTGATTCGTGTAAGTGCGCGTGTGTTTGTGTAGATTCACCTTTCGATGATGACACTTTTTCTTTGCATACGAAATTTACGTTGAGTTTAGCGAAACGACGCTTGAAACATTAACACGATTTAAAGATTTTTGGTATAAAAACAAACATTTAGAATTAGAATCAACCGGGATAAACTTTCATTCAAGTCGGGAGAAAATTAATCGCTTTTCTTTGTTGTTGTTGTTGTTGTTGTTGTTGCTGCTATTATTGATGATTTAGAACATTTGTTTCACATTGACGTTTTGAATGATGTTGTTGTTGCTCCGTTTTAAATTTACTTTAACTTTCTTTAAATTTTTTAGATAGAAATATTAACAACACACAATTTATTATTACTTTTGGTTATTAATTATTTTGTTTAAATTACAAAAAAGAAACTGTCATCACTGGATATGGTATTAATTAATTCGATTTTTATAAGATTTGAACTCGGGTGAAAATTTGTTGTTGTTTTACTTTTATTTACGAATGAATCGAAATGTCGTAAGAAATTTACTTTGAGAAATTTTTTATTTTATTATTTTACTTTAACTTGTTTACTTTTTTTTAAATATATATTACCGACTTGTTGTTATAGCATTTATAGCGCAAAAACTTGTTACAAATATTGTGTAATATATTTACATATATTTTTTTTATTTTATTCTTTTTGTTTGAAAAATGATGTTAAAAAAAAGAATCCCTAAAATAGCGGACAAAGGCCGATAAATTTCATCAGATTTAGCTACCGCTCCATAGTTTACATTCGATCCCTACAATGGTTGGTTTCCGACTGTAGCTCCGTTGAAAATTATTTTCAATCGCCATATTTTTTTTTGTTCGTTCGTCGAGTTTGAGCTGTGAGAATGTGTGCGTGCACTGCTTGCTAACGTATATTTAACGTTTATACAGAAATGTTGTTGTATCAAATATGTATGTGGCGATTACAACCAAATGTATACACATTACACTTTGATTGATTGTATACACGATGACGTTCGCTTGTATTTTTCTGTACGTACAGGACGAATGTGTGCAATTGTGTGAATCGAATTTGCACACTTCAAAAACGAATAGGAAAAAAACAAACAAATTTTTGCGTATTATATTACGGCTTTTGCTCTACGTGTGTTCACATGTACAAAGACATAATTGTAATAAATTCTGATGGTGAGCATTTTTTTCCATAGAAAGAAAAACACACACAAACTCACTTTGTGTTATTTTATTTTAACTTGATTTAACGATAACACCACGTCAAATCGTGAATGGCAAGTATTAGAAGCCAACAGGCAGAACGCAAACACAATGGAAAAATTGGTTAAATAGCTAGAAATTAAAAGAGAACTGGCCAAAATGTAAAGTCGGACGAATGAAGAGCGAACGAGAGATAATAAAGTGACAAAATTGAATTGACATGAGAAGCAAATAATGTAGCATATTCCTTTTTTTGTCATTTTCATCTGTTTAGCTCTTTGATATGGTTTTCGCATCGCAACTGAAATGCTCACATCAAATACATCATTTTATTTTGTAAATTGTTTCATTTTATTCGGTTATAGTGTGCTGTATTTTAGTTGTTGTTATTTGGTTATCTTTTTTATTTTCTCTGTTCGTTTCTCTTTGCTTCTATTCACCATGGTATGGTTTTCATAGTCACGTAGGCAGCTGCAACAATGCGCATTTTAAATATCAACACATACTGAACGATTTTTAGGTAATCGTGTATACATTGTGTGTGCGTGTGTGCGCACATTTTCATCTGTTTGTGTTTGTTGGATGTTCACAGCAACGTTTACTTCGTCATTCGTAAGCGATGTGTCAATTCCTACAATACAGTGGCAGTACAACAAATGTACACCGAAAATCCATCCGAAAAATCATTCGAGCAAGAACAAAAATACATACACTCACACAGTTTTGGCTGTGAATATTTGATGGGTAAAGTAGAGAAAAAACACACAAACCAAAACACAAAACAATAACAAAAACAGAAAACGGCTGTTTTTCGGGTACATAAGGAGCATAAGACGGGAAGATACATGAAGCGAATCATGTAAGCTATCCAACTCAAGCCATTCGATACATTCTTAATGTTCTTCCTTTTCTTGTATTTTATCCGATTCTCCGCATTCAATGGCCACGAATATATGTATTTTGTATTCGTTTACCCGTCGTCACCATCATCAACATCGTCCCTCCGTCGCGGCATACCTTTGTCATATCTTTTTTTATATCTCATTCATATACACGAACTCAGTGGCATTCTATTTCACATTTTCAGAACCTGACTGTGTGTTGTGTCAAATATTGATACTCTAGCATTTTCTGTTCCGTGCAATGTGTAATATCCATCTTTCTTCCCTTATTTCAATTTTAATGCCAGTTTTTTCGAGTGTGTCTTCTTCTCGCTCTCCCTCTTGTATACCCTCTCTGTCTTCATATATTTTAATATATATATATATATATAGATATATATTCTTTTCGAAGCATACCAACAGTTTCCAGTGCATACAACAAATTACAAAAATTACGTCATGGAAAATTTTCGTTGTTGAACGAACACTCATTTATTTGGATGAAGAAGCAACGGATTTATTGTTGATGGATTGAACTTGTATCTATGCACGTATATTTATACATATCTAACTGTATACATGAGCATTGATAATAATGAACAATCACAGGTACCCCTAACCGTATCATCATTCATTGTGTGTATTTATAATGAATTGGCCATATGAAAGTAAGA
Source organism: Contarinia nasturtii (assembly GCF_009176525.2). Taxonomy (NCBI): domain Eukaryota; kingdom Metazoa; phylum Arthropoda; class Insecta; order Diptera; family Cecidomyiidae; genus Contarinia; species Contarinia nasturtii. The sequence continues at coordinate 2,628,347 of NW_022197768.1, forward strand.
ACAAAAACAAAATAAACCCAAATAAGAAAAATAGAAAAAAAACAACAATACTGAATTGTAGCTTCCTTCTTCACTTTTCTTCTTTTATTATTCCACTTCAAGAGTATAGTCTACCAGTTGAGCGAGGGGATGATGATTAACTGCACGTATGCAGAGGCATTGAGTTGTTCTTCAATGATTTTAACAGTTATATGAATATTGTTATGAGAGTATTTTTTGTTGTTGGTCGTCGTGTTTTGCTCAATTCTATTTGTATTAAAAAAAAAACTACAAATCTCACCTTTAATTCAGGCGACAATGCGAATCGGTTTATTGTGAATGTGGATTATTATATGGAATATAATTCAGTAATGCATGCTATTTCACATTTGACATACAGAGAAGGAAACCCGCATACTTCTGTCACATCAGCTTCCAAGCATATCGAATTCGTTTATCGAATTGAATGGCTGCAAAGCAAAAACATTGCATATTCAGACAGAATCAGGCGTCGTAAGTTTTTTTTAAAAAGCCCCATACATTTGGGATTGGATGGTAGACAAAGCATATACACTCTGTAAGTGGCGTGTTTAGTATAAATTTTTGTTGGTTTATTTTTCATTCGCTGAACATTTCGACAATCAAAACAGCGTGTACGCTCAACGACGATCATGACGATAAAATGCTATTTTTCATTAGTCGGCTCTTCATTATATTTCAACTATTGCGCGTTATTTTATTTTAAGATTCAATGAGAATATACACGCATCATATCAACGCTGCATACATAAGTATATATAGCCGTATATATATATGTAAAGAGTGATGAGCGAGTATACTGGGAGTATTATATGTATCCTACCTCTGCGTAGAAGTAAGAATTCATACAGAAAACCATCATCATATAGCTACTTAATTCTTATTAATTCCCATTTTAATATGATTCGTATTGTTTTTATTATTTTTCGTGTTGCGTATTTTCATTGTTTACTATTTTAGAAAGATTTTCAGGCTGAACATTTTTGGTCTAAATTACATTTATTTTCCATAATATAAATGCTCTGCCGTATGTAGATAGGCAATGATTGTCTGTTGTGTTGTACGCTGAAGAGACGATAAAATAAATCCAAACAGAAATTTAGCATATTGAAGTGGGCACATGGAATTAAGGTTTGCGTTTGATTATCACAAATTAATGACATGGCCAAACACAGTGACACATACACACAGTTTCGGTTCAGCAGCATACAATACTCCATTTTTCTTCGAGAGACAATTTTAAGTAAGCAGCCAAACACAGAAACATGAGATGTAAAAGAATTAAATAAAAACGAAAAGAAGAAACATGTGTGTTCAACACATCGGAACGAGATTTTATATTTCTATTACTTGTTTTTTGAATAAAGCATGCCAAGTCGTCGGCTAACCATCAACCATTTTGCCATATTGTTCTTTTTTTTTTTTGTTTTTTCTAGTCTTTTCCCTCATCTTTTTTATGCGCTGCGTGCGATTTTTTTCTATTTTCTTGGCATTTCATTTGATTTGGTTGTGACCATTCGGCGTACGAGAATCTAAATGCACTTACAAAATATGATTAGCAATTATGCGGTGGCACACATGTTTACTATGATCGAGTGATCTCTAATGTGGGTTTTGCGCCGGTTGAATCCACTGGTTTGTGTCTTATATTTGTGCACTTTTCGTCTCCGTCAGTTTTTTCTTCTTCTTCTTCTTCGGTTTTATTTATTATTTTGTATTTGCACCGCTTGTGCACATTTCGACGAGAGAAATTTTCCTACAAATTAAATTCAATTTAGAAACGATGATTGCTTCTTATTATATTTGCGTGTGTTTCAATTTATGCGACGCATACAATTTTTTTTTTTTTTGATTACATTGGCATTGGGTATCATTATCTTCTCGGGTTAAATGTAACACAATGATGAGAACGTCAACCAATGCGAATCGCGAAACAAATGAAGAGAGTATAAAGATAGAGTAGTAACAGCAACAACAACAAGAGAGATGAAATAAAGTCAAAACAAAGTCGAAAACTGAAGAAAATTTATTTCAGTAACAACATCAGTAAACAAAACTCAACTACCAAAACGAGTTTTTCCATCATTTTTTTCTTTCTTTCTTCTTCGTGTCTTTCTTGTATTCATTTGATGCAATGCAAGCAAGTCGTTGGAGAGAAGCAAAAAATATCGTTCTTTTTATTTGAAATGGCTTTCTTTTTCACCTTTCTTTTGGCCAACAGATCATGGAGTGCAATCGAATATGATAAAAAGTCAAATCAGCAAACAAAACCGCAGCTTAGCAAGTTTATTAACGAAAATGTTTGAAAACTTGAATCGAACCAAATGAAGTAGAAAGAGAAAGAGGCAAAGAGAGCGAGAGAGAGAGAGAGAAAAGGAGTATAAAAAAAGTGTGGAATCAACAGTGAGACGACCAACGACAAATGAATGTGATTTGCGTGCTCAATCGATATCGCGAACACAATATATGCGATGTCTGGTGTGTGTATAGGCCCAAACACTATAAGCACCAAAATTGAAATGCAACCATTTTTTTATTCAGTTTTTTTTCGGTAATTTAAATGTATACCATGTTCATTTCACCGGTATATATTCTACAAAAGAAAACAACGACAAAAACAACAGCAAAAAATGTCCAGCAAAAAGTGTTTTCTACAAATAAGAATTTCCAATAGAGCCACCGATGTGAAATGTGAAACATTGAAAGGAAATGGAATAAAAATCGACCAGAAAAAAAAGAGTTACATTGGAAGAGAAATCGTTGCAAAGGGCCAAAATGCTGGTGAAAATTAGATATTTGCAACAAGAAGAAAGCCAAGACAGCAATGATATAGCGTTGGTGACGCTATTACACACCGAAGACCAAACAAACAATACCATTAAAATAATAACGATAAAATTTGTTTAAAAAGGCAGCCGCAACCAAAAATACGAATAAAAAAAATATGGCAAATGAGTATGAAAACAAAAACAGACAAACTCACACCAGCAAATAAACGACATTGATGAAAAAAGAGAAATTTAAATAAATGGGAGAAAATAATATGCATAAATTGCAACCAGTGCAATACGATGCATTTTAAATGAATGATTTATATTCACATTTTCCTTGTCACACACACAATATTTAACCCGTTGTCCGCCATTCAGTCCATTACACTGAATTCATAATTTTATTCGCATTTTCTTTCTTTATTACCTTTACTATAAGTTTTAATTTGAATCTGGCTACGTTTATTTCGTGTGTGTGTGTGTGTGTGTGTGTGAGTATTCATTTTTCTTCTACTTTGCGATTGTTTCCATAGATGTTAAGTCTCTTTGTTGTTGTTGTTTTTACATTGTTATCTTCTTATCCCCATCATTGAGTAGCTTCAGTGGTTTTTGCACTCTGATCACATCAGCAATTACGAATACAAAAATCGCTTTAACAAATTCGTATTCATTTTCATTATTGGAATTAGCTGTTTTATACATTTTCGTGGTTTCCGAAACAAGTCAAGAGATCTGTTGTTGCTGTTTAATAGTTAGATATCGTGTTTGGAAATCCAGAATTTTTGCTTGAGTGGACGTTTCAAATCTATAGAGTAATGATATTTGTGTCCAGGGGCTAGCATCCGAATCGTGTTTTGTTTGGCCAATATATGATATTTTCAATATTTTTGTAATATTGCTGAGCTCATCTTGAGCTAAATCGATTGTTTTTGGGCTAATTGGAAGCTAAACGTGAATCGGTTTCATGTTGGATATCATTTCATTCGATGTGAAATTCTTTTCATGCAATATGCGCAAAATGACACGATTTGATGGTTTTTGCCCCGCGAATTTTTGTCTACAAACGATCCGTGTGCATGACCGACACTGAACGTTCAAAACAAATGCATTTCATGTGCAATTATTATGAAAAACGACGAACGCAACAACAACAACGCCAACGAAAAAAATAACAAACGAATAAAGAAAAAAAAACATCAACAACAACTAAATGCTATACGATAAATAAATAAATACGTTCACACAAATACATGGAGCACAAAATGCATCGCACAACATTGTACTTGTGTGAATGAAACACACAGTGACTATATATTTGAGTCGGTGTCGTAAGTTAATGTGACGAACGCGAATTTGCGCTGTATGCCGTTCCGATGGATGAGGTAAGTGGTAAATTTTATGAGCAAGCAAGATCGAGTGTTCAAATGCGAGCAAACGTGACAGACCTATGCGCGCTAAATGTGTGTGTTATGTGTATATGGTGTGAGTGCATGAGCAGTGCATTGCAATTTTTTTTTTCGATTAATTCTGTTGATTCAGCTATCATTTTCTCAGCTCGGCGGTGTTGCTCGCAAAGCAATTGGCCCCAGTATTGTGCGAATGCTATAGTGTTGGTGAGCTCAGTATTTTCTTTTTGGTCGTGTATGATTTGTATATTTGTGAGGTTGTTGGTCCTTTGTTTGCCCTTGTGCCGGTTAATAGAATGTACATATTACATTTCATTTAGTTGGATTTTTACGAGCTATTCATTTCTTCTCTATTGCCTTCGACACTTCGCACTTATGATGTTTACGCTAACAAAATTACTTAATTGTTAGCATTATTATCATTGTTCGCCGATTACATTTCCCTACGGCTTCTTCACTTTGGTTGTTTGTTTATGTTTGTTAAATTTTAAACTGCTGCGGTTTTTCTCTCTTTCTTTTCGATTCTCTATGGCTTTCCATAACAATGTAAAATGCATCCAGATTTATGAGGTGCATTGCGTTGTTTTTTTTCTTCTTTGTTGCTCTCTTGCAGTTTCTCTCGCACTTTGTTTTATATTCATGCTTAATTTTGTGTCGCGAAAAAAACCACTCGACAAAATATTGAGCGTGTGCCATGCATATGACAAATGTCATTATTGCGATGACATCCAATGTATAAGCCAAGTCAATCCAATCCGATATTCTATTTGCTGTCATTGACTTCATCACAATTTTCTCTAAACACGTTTGTGTGCATACATTTGTAATGTTCTTATTTATCATGCCATAGAGAGATCATACAACTATCGCACATCCATCTAATTGGTCGCATAGCAGCATGCTTGTCATTCGCATTCAACAACAACAACAAAGAGATGCAAATTTACAAATCCGAAATCATGAAATGAGATATGGCATTCAGCAGATATGCTTATTGTGCGTGGTCAAAATTTATGGACCGAGATGCCGAGTATATGTTCAGATCATTTTGAATTCATTATAAATGCCGGAAGATGCAACAATGTCACCTCTAAATCATTGATCCACCGTCGATTATATAATAATTTTCAAGAGAATACACGAACAAAATGTACAAACGGCAACAACAACAACATAAAATACACATTTTATTTGTTCAATCAACTTTACGATTGCGTTCAATATCTCGAACATTCTACTGAACGGCCACAATGGTATTGTTGTTGTGGGCTGCGACCATTGCAAGCAACACCATACGCATTTACATACAACAATACACACAGACAGAGTTAAACAGAGATATAGACACTGAGAGATGGAAAAGGAAGGAAACTAACAATGAATTGATAACAACATGCGATGAACACGTACGCATGAATCGATATGGTTTGATTGTGTTTTCGATTGAAATCGGAATCGGAATTGGAATCAAAAGAGAACCGAACAAATATACACGCGAATGAAAAAAAAAAGTCACGTTTGATGATGATAAACCGTCTACATATACAATTTAACTAATTGATGTGTTTGCATTTTAATTTCAAAATAGAATATGATAATAAAATGCCATCAATTCATTTTTATTCGTCTTGAAATAAAATGTAGCATTTATTGAAAAATGAAACTGCTCTCTTTCAATTCATTTATTTATAGATGCAATAATAAAAACTTATTTCATTTATAATGTATTATGAACATATACTATGGCAATGACGTAAATTATTTAAAGTCAAAATTGAGATAACGAGCGAAAAACACGTTTCGATGTAAACAAATCAAACATTTTTTAATTAAAGAATATTTTCGATTTTCTAATCGTGTCTATTTTCAAATTGATTGCAATCATAATTATGGTACCACATTCAATTTTTCTTTAATGAGGTGTATACACCTCTCGATTTTCATTTAGTTCACATTTTGTTCATTGTTGACTTTGACATCGCAAGCTCTACGTACGCATGGATCGAATAAATGCCACCATCAAGTGTTGCTGGTACTACTGCTGTTGCTGTATAACTTTCGCCGGCAATAGTTCATTGCATTGGGTTGAAAATAAAAACACTTTCTCAACATTGGTTTGGCATCCAGAATGATTAATCTGCGTCTTGGGTCAACTGGATTTGGTGAGTTCATATTACATCGTCAACGTTTCTCTTTCTATCCGTCACACGCTGTTTTTGTTTGTTTGTCTCTCTTTCAACACACAAGTCAATCACACCGATTATGTAATTCGCATCTAGTGTATGAGAAGGCGAGCTCGAATAAGCGAGCGCTCACGCGCGCACACGTCTTAGTTGATTTGTTCGACGCCACATTTTGTATATATGTCTATCTATGTGAATAATTTTTACGTTGATCGCCAATAACAAGCCCATATCAAACAAAATATTCAATACAAAAAATTGGCGTACGAATTAATTGCAAAATAGAGACGAGAGAGAGACACAGAGAGAGAATAGATCAGTTGATATTTTTTTGTGGTACTCAAACTCTCGTAATTGTCTTCGACATAGTTGTTCTTGTTGTCGGGTCTGTTGTGACAACTGGGGTTCAGCGGCGCATTAAATAAGCGCCATCGCTTAAGAAAAAATGTAGTATGATTGTTTATTTTAATTCGAATCAAGCATTTACAACAAATTTGTTTTTTTTTATTTACTTGTCGATTGTTTACTATTTGATTTACATCAATTTTTTGTTTTCGTTTCCTTCTGTTTTGCCAATGCAATTGATATAAAATCTAAACAGTTGCAATATCGATCGAATTTTTTAACCGATCATTTATACGCCAATCAATTTTTTCGTCGGTTTGTCTTTTTTTGCAACAAGTTGTTTTCTGGCCAATATGTGTCACACATATGTGAATATGCCATTGGAACATTATGCAAACGCATCAATCGTCTGTCTCACCAAATGCAAATAACTATAAAATAAACAAACAAACAAAAAATATTTTCCAATTTTCATCGAACGGCATAGCATCCGTTAAAGTCATTAAAAATAATCTACAGTTTAAAGAGATTATGTCACATTGAATATTAAAATGTTTACTTTTGATAGAACGAGCTTTGTTTATACGTATATTCAGATTCATTGAATGTTTATCAAGTGTCGTATTTGTATGCAAATGTGTGCTATCGCTTGGCCGTGCCTTTTGTACACACCTTTTAAAGCTTTAAACTGCATTCATAAAGCTTTGCGTTCAAGACATGAACCAACAAAAACAAAGCATAGCATTTTTTGCGGTTAATGGAGACGCCCGTCAACATAAACATGTTGTTTTTCATTTGGTTTTCATGTTTGATCAAACAATATTAACTTAATAATTTCAAAGTTTTATCCTTCACAAATTGCAATGTGCTTATATATGAAGCACATAAATAGAAATGCATAGCTTTTCACATCAATTGTAATCGACAAACAGAATAGCGACAAATATGAATGTAAATGAATATGAAAATGACAAAGTAAATAAAAAAACCGAGTTTTATATATTATTACGATGGTCATCTACTTCGGTCATAAAGCAATAGCGCTCACGGGCCCATTTGAAATGCGAAAAATCAACAAAACTGAAAATAATTCAAATGTTATTTCATATTATTTTATCGTATTGTCTCATCTTTTCATACTTCATTCGGATAGTAATTACAATCGACATTTTTATTTGCTTTGACTTCCTCTCGATGTGCTCTTAATCGAAACGAAATATTGACAATTGGCTTGTTTACATTTCGACCCAAGTAAAACTGAACCACTTTGTTTTTTTTTATCAATTTGATCACTCTGCTTATCATGAACACTGGATCAATATTGACATTCACATTCGCTCCCCCATACAAATACCAATTGAACTGAACAGTTCTGACGTCAGTCTCATCTCTCAGCACCCGACGACCATATTAGGAATGTGTTACACTTGGGCTACTTGACAAAGTATATTGGCTCAGTCATAAATTGTTTATTCATCACTGTACTCACATTGCATTGAATTGCTTACCGCATATCTAGCTTTTTATTTGGCTGATCATTTCGTCTTATTGAAAATTTTATATCGTTTTTGAAATGTGAACTGTACTACGTTCTCATTTCATTAAGCTGTATCGATAATAATAATAGTATGTATCAATATTACTTGTTTTGACGCTCATGCCCTGTATTTGTTAATTACTTTTAATGGTGACCGAATTCAGGAATTGACCTTCTTCGCCGATGCATCATCACCAATGTTAATAATAAAGTAGGCTTTCCCATTATAGAAGACGTCAATTTTCCTAATAAATATTATTTAGCTACAAAAAGAATGGAAGCTTGCAGGTCATTTTGCTACATTTCTATTTTTACCTTTTCGAGTTTAATATTCAGTTTTACAAAAACAGAAGAAGAAGAAATACGAACTTCCTTTGAATTTTTTTTTTGTTTGCTTTCAATTCAAAGTCGTGGTTAGTTTTTGTTGCGTTGAAAATAGTCTGCGTTTTGTTTGCATATTTGGTGACTCCGTATTGTTTGCGGAGTTAAAAATCGAAGTATTGCACGGAATGTTACTGGCCAATTGTATTGATTCACCCGTTACAACCGTATTACGATACAAACTATGTTTACATAAAGTGTGCGGCCGTTCAGACTACACCACAATTTACACTTGAAATCCAACTGCTAAATTAAGCAAAAGCACCTGAAAATCCCGAATACGCATACCTCTATTTCAGGTTTATGGTTTTAGTTAATGTTATTGTTATTTATGCCATCGTTGTGTGGCCGTATACCGTATGTTTTATGTTGAACACCGAAATGGGAAAAAGGAATTCGTGTCAATGTATGCAGTAACTATATTGTTACTCTAGCCATTCAGCTACTTGCTCCCTAATAAGTTATACATATAATTATGATACAGTGTTATATAGCACCAAAACACAATTATATGCGACCAAACCGATTTTGTTTGTAACGGTATAAAGCTGGCACAGCAATTCGAGCTGCAAACAGTTTCTTTTCCATTTTCATGGCACTCACAACTGAAACGGTGTGCTCAACTAAAAATTCGGTGCGGTACAACGGAACAACATTATTCGATGTGATTTTCTTTTTTTTGAGTCCTGAAGTAGCGTTCGCTTCTATCGTTCCAAACTAAATATTTGTGTTGTTTGGAAGTTCGTTGTATTTTTCATTGAATGTATATTTTTTTTTCTTTTTGGGTAAAATTTACTTGTGTCTTTTAGTGTAATCCAAAAAGCGATATTTATATGAACCATAATAGCATATGCGAATCTATGTAAAAAACGCCGACAGAATAAGAATAATAACAAATAATGTACCGTGGAAAACAATGTGAATTGAAGTAAAACGACAACGACTTTGCATGTGAAGAAAATAAAGTTCTTGGCTCTTGGTATTATTGCTGCCGATTTTTCTCTTCAGATTGTTATTGTTGTTTTTTTTTTTTCGAATGTATATTATCATCGGTGACAGTCACTTTTGGCAATATTTACCTAATTTATAGTTTGAGTGTTCCATACAATTAAATCACAAAACAAAAAAGAATAATTATTTGTGTGATTCGTGCACATTTTCGGCGAAAAATTCAAGTGTTACCCATGTGAATTGATTTCTTTTGTGCGAACGTGTGTATTTGCGTGTCTGTGGCGAACTTGAATGAAAATCGGGCAGAAGTTCATGTACGGATAAATTTGTGTTGAAATGTTGTACAAAACCACTTGAAGTCCAAAACTAACCGAATCAATATCTCACGATCATTTGACAAAAAGGTATGGATCCAAATCATTAAAGGCTGTGATTAAGCGATTAAATATTAAAAAAATAAACAAATTTGAATGTGAAACGAAAGAAATTGAATAAACTTTAATTCATTTCATTCGTTTGACATATTCCATAGATCATAAATACAAACTTTTATTCTTGTTGCCGTTCACATGTGAAAGAAGAAAGAAAAAGCTTCGAATCAATTAAATGAACTCTTGTCATTTGTTAGTTCTTTCTCTCACTGTAACTATCAGACGATTGACGTTAATGTGAAATAATTAGTAAATAATCCAATTGTTTGCGATGAAGTAATGATGCAAATCATTAATCAATAATATTTCGACGGTTATACAAACGATGAGCAATAAAAAGAATTGTTGTGGTTATGACCATAATGCTCGCTCGAGGGCAGTAGTTTTCCACACATATAAATCCCTTGTGGTATGCAATTTATTCCGTTTATTACGTCAATCGGTGAGAATTTACATTTTTTTTTGTTTAAATTCAAATATCACATCAAGGAGAGTATGCAAGATTTTAGATAATAGTTGTGAAATAACAATGTTTCAAACGGAGTTTTTATGGTGTTTATTTGGGCCACTATTGATGGTGATCGCATGAAGAAAAGAAACACACTGCATAAAAAAGTGCAACAGCTATCGCATTCTGCAATGTCGTAAATTTACATTGGATTTTATGCATTCAAATTAATTGTTTCATTGTATTTTCGGATTTTATTTGAATTCTGCGTGTTTCCATCGATTTATAGCATAGAAATAAAAAAAAAGAAGCAAATATCAATAGCAGCTCTGTAAAATTGAACATTTTTTTCTTTGTTCTCAAGGAGTATTCAGATTGAATGATTAATAAGGGCAACATGACGAGCAACCATTCATCAAGCAGTGGCAGCAGCTCATCGTCAACACACCCAGTTCAAGGCGAAGAACGATTAATGGTTAGTGTGATCGTGACACATTTCAAAATTGAACAAATCGTGGAATTGAAATTTAAAAAAAAAATCTTAATTTAAAATAGGTTGCGGTTCGCGTTCGACCACCAATCCATCTCAAAGACGAGAAATGCATTCAAGTTTTTTCAAAAAAGTCACTGTACTTCGATGATGGTCACAATAAACCGAAAAAATATATGTATGATTATGTATTTGCCGAGGATTCGACACAAGATGAAGTATACCAAACAACCACATCGCCACTTATCAAAGACGTTCTCCGGGGGTATAGTGCGGCTGTATTTGCATACGGTGCTACTGGATCAGGTACGAAGGAAGAAAAAAAACGATGACAAGACGCAAAATTGAAATTGATTAATTTGAATGTTGTAATTTATAGGTAAAACCCATACAATGCTCGGTCCAAATCCACGAAAAGTAGTCGGCACACCGACATCATCAACTGCCGAATTTCCACCAAAAACCGCAATTTCGGTTCAAACACAATCAACGGACGGCGGTTTAATGGTAAAAGCTATTTTGAAAATTACTTACTTATTATTAGTCGATTATTTGTCGATTATTTTAAATTAATTCTTTTCTTTTGTGATTGTCTCCTTAGGTAAAAGCTATGGATGAAATCTTTCGACATGTCGAACAGGCCGACCACCCCGAATCATTCAAGGTAATTAAAATTCATTCAACGTTGAACGTTATAAATTGCATTTTGATGTGAATATTATAAATTGCTTTTCTCACATATCGGTTAAGAAAGTCCATCAAAAATATGAAACTATATTGTGATTCAACAAAAAGTCCAAAAAGAAATGAATCCAAAAGTAACAAGCACCACTTTTTTTCCGAATTTAATGATATTCGATATTGAGAAAAGATTATAATTGCGATGGTCATAGTTGTTGCCATCCATTCACTGTTGCCGACGCTAAAGTTCATTATTATTTGGAAATTGCTTTCTTTTATACATGGTTGATGTATGTTATTGTTGTGCATGAATACATAGTACAATGTACACTTGCCACAAACAAGCTTCGCATGAATTAATTGAGGATAAGATATAGCGCATTTAGAAAACATTGACACACAGTAACCCGAACAAACACATTAGCATAGAAATGTTTTGGAACTTCCGAAACCTATCGAAACAATTCATAGAGTGAACGAAATGGAGAGAAAAATCGCCAAGCAATGTATGAAGAGTGTGGCACACAGCATTTCCGATCGAAATATGACGTTTACGAAAGGCATTTATCTAATCATCCATCGCCAGCGTACACAAACCAAATTGTGTTTGATGTTCAAAATAACACCAGAATATTTTGTAACCAGATCGGTTGGGGCTGATATGGGGTGAATCTGTGTGTCTGTACACAATGGCAATTGTTTCTTTATTCATTTTCGGTTTCATTCAAAGGACTCGGAACGAGTAACAATTACACGCGATATTTAATAATTAATGGTAATCCGTTTATTATTTTAATTGAATACCTTATCACCTCATATTCACATGAGATTTCAATTCACACAACGGTTTTAGTTTGATTATTTCATTAAAATTGGTGCGAGGTTTTGCTTGTTGTGTTTTCGAAATCGATAGATATGATTTCTGTGTCAATTGTAAACAAAATCAAATGTATATTCATGTCATTTGTTTCAAGTTTATTTGGTAGATAATAATTAAATGTTCTCAGTGCTTTTGTCATGCAAAAAGTTTCCGGTAAAGTTTCTGAATGGAGGTGTGAGTAATCAATAGCGTTGTGAGTACTTTGGTGAAAAAAAAACTTCTTGAAAATAATTGATTAATTTGAAAGTATATCGAGATTATCGTTCTCTCGTAACTTCGGATCGAATTACTTCACATCAAATGAGCAACGAATGAAAACTTTTCGAAATCGGAACAGTTCGATGTAGAAAATTAGGTCATAGCACCGAAAGGAATGTTATAATAACCAGATTCCATGGCGTCAGGTCAATGGTTTTCGTGCCAATGGATTCTGAAATTTACAAAAGTTATGAATTAAATACGCGAGAGCTTAACCATTATTTACAAAATATTTACATACCAAATAAATGGCTTAAATTGGGGTTGTACCAGAAAGTAGAAAAAAAAATTCTGCCAAACAATTGTGTAAATTAGTGTAACGCAATCATTTTTTGTCGCATGCTATTACCCAAACACCACGCGCGTATTGTATGTGTGTGTTTTTTTTCGGTCAAAATTAAGCGAGCAAAGTGAACAATCAAGCTCAGCTTATCGCTGTTATTTGTTCTGTGATTTTTCCCCCTCAGCTTGAACTAGTTAACGAATTTATTGGAGAGAACAATCTCATGGCTTTATATTGCTCATTCAATTTTTTGATCTAATTAATTTATGCAATTTTAGAAACGCAACTACAAATTACAACCATTTTATAGCAAACACATTGTAATAAATATATATATCACATATATGATGAAACAAACAGTCACACGCAAGAATTCGCAATTTAAAAACTGACCAATGTAAACGCTTTGTTACAGCCGTCTGTTTGCGGAATCAGAATATCAGGTACTTGGTGTGTTTTTTCTTCTTCTTCTTCTTCTTCTGTATACGCGTGACGAAGAAAATAGCAAACACAATCTCGTACACCTGTCATTCTGCATGCTAACCTTAACCGACATAAAAATATTTATATTTATATTAAATTTATCAGATATGCATTATATTTCGGTTGACCCGGAATAAACGAACACGAAAAATATTGATTTTCTTTTCTCTCTCGAAGAGGTATAAAACACTTCTCAGCATATCGAAATTTGTTTAGAAAGAAAATGTAGAGACCGTGTTGTTTATGATTGGTGACGATTGATTGAGCTCAGAGCTCTCAACATTATTAAATTCATCATTCGTTCGTTTTTCAATACATGTCTGCTATTGACGCACATGATTCATATTTATTCATAAAGAAATATAGCAGCTAATGTCCCAATAAATGCTTACACGCTGATTTCATCGGTTATAATTGAAGTAAATAAAAATAAAACGAAATATCCAAAACAAAACAAAATGCGAACAATCATTCGCATGTTCTATGCAGTTTGTTTTGTTGAAAAAATGAACAAATTTGCACATTTTCCTTTCGAATTGCGACACACGAGAGAGCGAAAGCGTGAGAGAGAGAGAGACAGATAGGTGAAAGGAAGCATAGAATGAATATGGTGAAAATTCATGCGAACTCAATTGTAGATCATAAAGTAGAAATTTAATCATAGTTCATGGAAGTTTGTTCGAGTGACGAAAGATTAGATTTTCACTACAATAACATCTCTTTGCTTATATTTGTCAATGAAGCATTCCGAAGTGTACCAATTGAATGTTTGTCACGGAAAATTAATTGGCAAACAATTTATGAAACCAAATGATATATGAAAGATGTTGTCTTTTGCTTTCGCCACTAATTCTTTGTTTCGATTAAAGGCTTGTTTTTTTAAATAAATAATTACAGACATAACCTTGCCCTAATGCTTATTGATTAAAATTACCCAGCTCGTTGGTTTCGTTCAACATCAACAAAACGCGTTTATTCCGTTCAATTCCCTGTTTACGTGTTGTTTGCGTTTTACGCTATTGTTTTTTTTCCAACTCCTTTCGTGCTCAATTCACTTTTTTTCTGACGTTTTATTTCGGGGGCGGCTGAGAATGTGGAATTGAAAGCGACATAAACACAACTGTATTGTGTTGTTGCATTCAGGGTATTCAGGTCTTATAGATTTTTGTTATTGTTGTTGCGTTTGGCGTACAGCATGCGAATAAATCAGGACTATCATAGCCCACTTATCAAAAATCACTTTCTTAGATATTTTTACTTTTCATGCGCATGAATGAAATTCATTAACACGTGTTTCGATTGATCACATTCAAAATTTTTTAACATGTCAGGTGTGCATGTGTAGTCGTGCTGCGGAAATGTTAATTTTTTCAAGAAGCTGCTGAAAATAGTTGCAAAAGTTGAAATGGCAACGGAAATGTTTTTCAATAGTTGAGGTTTTCCAATGTGTTTTTAGTTGTTGTTGTTTGAAATTGGAGGCGATCCGAATCGATTTTTAAAAAATGCATAACATTTTCAACATGAAATGCAATTTGTTCTTCGTATGGCTAATTAATTACTGTTTTATTTTGATTGCATTTCAAATATCAAGGTGTCTATTTCGTATTTGGAAATTTACAATGAACTCATCAAGGATTTATTGAATCCAAGCGGTCCGCTTGAATTGCGAGAAGATAATAGAGACAAACGAACAACCGTAACTGTTGCTGGTTTATCTGAAATAATTGCGACCAATCGACAAGAAGTGATTTCATTATTGATAAGAGGTAATAAAGCGCGCACGATGGAGCCAACAGCTGCCAATCAAACATCATCACGAAGCCATGCATTGCTCAGTGTAACCGTACAACATTCAACACCATTGGGCACGAAACAAGGACGTTTATATCTCACCGATTTGGCTGGCAGCGAACGAGCAAAAAAGACAAAAAATCGAGGAAAGCGTTTACAAGAAGGTGCTCACATCAATCGAAGTCTTTTGGCTCTCGGCAATTGCATCAATGCACTATCCGATGGTGCCAAATATGTTAATTATCGTGATTCGAAATTGACCCGACTTCTAAAAGAAGCGCTCAGCGGACGATGTAAAACTGTTATGATTGCACACGTTTCACCCGAAGCCCAACACCGTGACGAAACGAAAAATACGCTCATTTATGCAGATCGGGCGAATCACATAACAACACGACTACAGAAACCGGAATTAATGGAGGAAACCGTCGAATTTCCGCTAAATCATTATCAACATTTGGTAACCGAACTGCGAGAAGAGGTGACACGGTTGAGATCAAAAATGCTCACCGATCGCCCGAGAAGTGGTATTGCGGCTGCCGTGCTCACCAGTCCAAATGCAATTGAAGAACAAACGAAAAAATCCGAACTCAGATATTTACGTGAACAAATCGTGCTAACTTTTAAACAGCAAATGAAACTTCGACGACGTCTGCTTGAAGCTGAAAGTCATTTACTTGGCCTTGAATTGGACGCTGAACGCCAACATATGGTCATTTCACATTGGCAAGGTCGTATGGGAAAACTATATGATACTGGTCCTGATCAGAGCGATGATAATGGTAAATAATTCCATTCCATTTCTTTTTTGGAAAAACTAAATTGTTTAAGATTTTATTTCCATTTCAGATTCGGATTCCGAAGGTAATATCGCATTAAAATCAGCATGGAGTGAATTGGCGGCAATTGAACGAGAAGCAAAAAGATACAAGGAAATTCGCGAACAAACCGAAAAAGATTTGGAGTTGTGTCGTCAAAAAGGTGTTGCATTAGAAGATGAATTGCCGGAACGGATAAGTAGCGACGATGAACGTGAATTGTTGGCACTTTTATGTCGAGTACACGAACTTGAAGCTGATAAGGTTTCATTGCAAGCTGACCGATTAGCACGTCAAGCGGAACTGCGACGCAGAGACTTACAATTACTACGGGCTGAACGTCAGAGACGTTTATGCGAGGATATAATATCGACACAACGAAAACTCATCGAAGATGGCAAAGTTGAATTACCCGAAGAATTACGTGAATTGTACTCATTGTACCAACAAGAAATTCATGCGAGCACATACAATGGCACTCTATCTCCACCACGGGACTTATATGATCGAAAGCTTCCACCGATCTATTCAAAAGGGTGAGCACTGAACATTTTTGGTTTAACTCTTGCACATTTAATATGGAAATGTTTGTAAATTTACAGCGAACGATCGCCGGGAAGTTCATCGTCTAGTTCGGATTGGTCGCTATCTCCATTGCCAGCCATCGAACAAAAGCAAACAACACAAAATGACAATCCGGATCGTTTAATGGGAGCACCAGTAGTGCCACGACTTCCATCGATACTAAAAAATCAACCCGCCAGCCGGTTTAGGTGAGAATCATTTTTTTCGTTTGCACAAATCTAAATCCATTCATTTCAACACGAAATGTGCAACCGAAGCAATCGATTTTACCATTTTCAATAAGAACAACAAAAAAAACCATCTCACAAAAATAGATTTGTTTGGTTTGTTATGTTCACCATAAAAGTGTGTATTTCAGTAAATAGAAAACACAAAAATTCTGTTCAAACACAGAAAAATGTAGAAGTAAAACACGAAAAGTAGAAAGTATTTGCGTATGAAAAAAATGTCGTAAACAAATGTTCATTACGCTGAATCATCAAACAATCATTGTTTTTTCCTTCTTTTTTATAATTACAGCGAAAACCAAAGCGCACAAATTGACGAATAATTTACGTGTGCATGAAATGCTAATTATTTTTTATTAACGTTCGATCATAAGTATAATCTAATTAAAAAAAAAAACAATTGTAGGCAAATGAATGCAGCCAATCAATCTGAATGGCCAGTATTGCTCAATGTAAGTAGATTTGTTACACGAAAAAAATTGTATAAATTAGATTGTACGCAAATATTTTGATGATCCATAAAGTGAGCCATTTACAATTTGCTATGCAGCATAATATGTCACCGGTGATGATCTATTGTTATTGTTATTGAAAACGAAAAGAAAATGAAATGTTTGTGGTTGAAATGAAACAATATCGAAGACCAAACCAAACTCATATGTTCTTCATCAGATACTTTAATGTCAATTTCTCGCACAAACAATTAACTAGGTCAAAAGCGCAACAAAATTGCAATTAAAAACTGTGTTTCTTTCAGACTTCCATGTAATGCATAACATAACATTCCATGACAATACATATTAGCAACGAAATTCTTCAACGATTTCGATAAGAATTTTCGTGTTGTTTTTTTTTTGCTCCCATTCTGTCGCCGTTGTCCAACGATAGAACATTTTGCTCCATTGTTAACATAAATTATTTCTTAGAAGTGCCTGATTTTTTTAAAGTTTCAATGAAGAAATGAAAAAAATAGGAATATATTCACAATTTGGCATTTTGGTATTTTATTGTGCATTAGAAATGTTTTTTTTAGTTGTGTTTTAAATGAGAAACTGTACCATTTTCATGAAACTAAAAAGTTAATAAAAAGTTGAACAATTGTCAAACCAATTTTGGTCAGGTGCATTTCTTTTTTCTAGCGCAACGATTTTATTGAATATTATACGCAATTGAGATTGAGTGCAAAGTTATGTTTGTGGCTACTGTGGTAAGTATTGACACTTGCACGTCTTGATTGAAATTATTTTAGTAATTGCCCGTTTTGGTTGTGTTAAAACGTTCAATTATTTTGTTTATGCGACGAATGAACATTTTAAAACAAATTGATTGCGTTGCACGAATACGAATGCCAAGAGAATGTCGCGTGAGTAATCTTATTAAACCGCTTCTATTGTTCATTTTACATCTGTCACGCTTTTGTGTCCATTACTTCAAATTTCATGCAGTGAAATTATAATGACTTGTTTATTCTTTTCTTTCATCGAGCGTGAGTATTGAAACGGCGTCATATACAAAAACATACGCAATATTTATTTAACTTTGTAGTATTTGAAAAAAATATGATTTTTTTGGTCGATTATTGCATAATTTCACTTTAATTTATGGGTCGAGTGTTTATTTTTTCAATTTTTTAAATTCACCCATCCCAGGATTTTGAGTGAGCATTCAAAATTTTCAACTTTTCTCACTACAATTTTCATCAGTCCAAATAGCACCGCGCTTTGTGTTGCCACAGAGTGGTGTGTCGACAATCAAAGGGAGAGAAGTATATATCTTCAAATATCTTGGTGACAAGTATACCAATTTTGACCGGAGATATTATGTCCGCACACCAAAAAAATCAGGTAATTTTCTCTATATTTTGCCATTATATGCTAAGAACATCCCCCAATTGATGTTTATTGTCACAATTTTGCTTGTCGCACTACAAGGATATTCCTCGTAGGAATTTTTGAGATGAATGCTGCGATGTTGGTCCAATAACCAACCCCAAAGATATTGAAGAGACGTTTAAATACAGGATGACTAGAGTAAGTGATTTGATATTGAATTGCTTCTTAAAAATAAATTCCGTTCAATCGATTGATGATAAAGAGATAACCAAGGGTCGATTACGAAATTATGTTCTTAATGATTTTCCGGCATCTTTATTCAAATGCGTTAAACAGGCTGAAGCTTACGGGTAAAGGATTTGCCTTGATACAGAAATCTTTAAATTGTGTCCTGCAGATAAGCAAATCAATTCCAGCTATTGCGATAAACGACATGAATTACTAAACAAAGCTAAATAATGTGACGATTCAAATAAAAAAAAACACGCAAATATTTATTTAACTTGGCAGTTTATATTTCAAAATGATTCATATAAACGATGTTGTTTTTTTATTTCGATTATTGCATAATTTTAGTTTAATTGTAATAATAGTTATAGGTCGAGTGTTTATTTAATCCAATTTTGTTTCTACCGTTTAAAATTCACATATATCCCAGAATGGGGCAATTGGAAAAGTGAACGAAAAAACGAATATAAAACGAGGACTCCCAACATACAATATAGCTTATATTATGTAGTATATTTTATTTTTATAAATTAAAAAATATGAAATTTGTGTCTTGATCATTACGTTTTTTTCTTGCTTCACACAATGGAATAATTGATAATAATAGCAGTAAATGCGATATTTATCTGACTTAATTCGCTTGTTCAAAATTTGAACCGTGCACTGAGTTTTCTTGGATATTTGTGGTGTTTTTGCCTTTTTTTATCCTGTTGCATTGCTTAAACACATGGCTCAACATAATTTCCAGGAAACAGTCCAGTTACGCCATCCATGACTCCTTCCCACCAACCGTCATCGTTCTTTTTGAGCACATACAATACTGAACTCTCTTGGAAACTTAATTCGTCATCTTCATTGTATAGAAGAAAATAAAAGAAGACAAAAACATGAAAATTACAATGAATATTCAATTGGGTCGTTACGTGTCAGTTAAATTACGGTATATCAAATAGACAGTATAAACTTACCTTTATCAGCATAGTAATCGTAGATAGCAACCACTGAAATGATTTGAATTATGCATTGTAATTGAGTAAATGAAGAAAATGAACAAAACGGTGATAAAAAGACACGAATTTAGTTAGTACCTTTTTCGATGTAATTCTTTGGAACCCAGCCCGGAAGATTTTGGTCATCTGGAACGATTGGAGCTAATGGACCAACCGATTGTGTTCTTGGCCGTCCGAAATGCTGATTTTCGTCATCTTCTGGTGGTGGCGGTGGCAATGGTGGTGACTGCGAACCAGGTCTGTGAAGATGCTTTCTACAGTTTCCAGCGCAATCCAGCACGAATAGAAATAGACATAGGGTGCACAGAAATTGGACAGCAGGAAAGAGAGAAAGAGAAGGAAAGTGTTGGTGCGTGCATTAATTTCAAACATTTCCGTATTTACAAAATTCCAAATGAAAATGTGCGCATATTTGTGCATAGAAAAACTTAAAACATTCAATTGATTTATAAATGTACCTGCTGATATTTCGACCCAAAGTATGCATTCCAACATGATTTTGATCGGGCATCTCATGTGTCATAGTCATGGTCAATGGTGATGGAGGAGCTGGCATTGAACCCCTGTCATCAAAGGTAGTTGGTGGTGGTGGTGGCAATGGATGAACTAGATTTATCTGAAACACCAATTACATTGAATTAACGCTTGTATTTTAAATACAGTTGACTAAATATAACGAAACTAACACTAACCGGTGCAATTTGTTGATTTGGTGGCATTGGAACGGCACTATAACCGGGTCCACGTTCACTAGTTTGTCGACGTGGATGACCGACTGGATAATTTGGCGCATAATGAGATGGAACTTGTGGTGGAATAACAGCTGGTGGCGTTCGATACTCGCGCGAACTCTTTCCAAGCGTTCCCGTATTGCCAGCCTTCAATTGCACTGAACCTCGGTTCAATTGAGGTGGTGTTGGTGGTTTTGTTGTTGGTGGTGGACCAACGGCATTTGGTTGAGCTTGTATTTGCTACAATCGAATTGAATAAACTGATGAGAATGACTGTTGACACCAAAATAGTTTGAATTTATTCCTTACTTGAACTGCCGATACTCGTTGTTTTTGTTTAGCATGCAATCCATGGCCAATATCATCCAAAATCGAATAATCGATTGGCTTGCGAACATACTTAATTGGTTTCTCTGGATTTAATGGAGCGACGATCTTATACTGTCTCGTGCTAATTTTATTTGCTGTCAATACTCCAATCTCACTGTAAAAAAAAAACGAAACAAAATTTCGATAACTTTGAAGAAAATTCATTTAAAGAAAAACCAAAAATAATTCGAAAATATCGAAAACTAACCGTCTTGCAACTTTTTCTTTATGAATGGAAACCGTCTGAGCAATGTGATTCATTTGTGATTCCATTTCACCGAGTTGCTGCGCTTGCATATCTAACAATTGCAGATAATTGTACGCTAACGTATTGATCTGGTATGCAACACTGGCCAGCGATTGTGTTGTATAATTTTTTGTTTCTTCGAGCGCTGCTTTCTTGTTGTCTGACCTATAAATATCGTAGTATTTTGCAAGTGTTTAGATTAGTGAAAGGAGAACACACCGCGTGAGACGCAACACACAACATAAAAAAAATATGAAAGGTTGATAAAAAAAATGTACCTATAGTAAGTATCCTCACAATATTCAGCGACGCGAGCTAGATTTGTGTAGCTGTCCTGAAGACTTTGCCTGCCTTCTGGAATGTCAGTTCTTATCAATGTTGCCAATTCGTCCATGATATTTTCACTGCCCATTGCACTTTGACGATCCTGATAGGATGAATCTAAAGCAAAAAAAACGAGTCCACAATTAAATGCCAATTGAAGGTTGTCACTGTTTTGCACTGAGTGAAACAAATGCATGCGTATGACGAGAGCAATGCAACGCAAATGAAATCATATTCAATTGCTGGAACTGCTGGCGATTTTACACAGACACTCTGCATTCATTTGACGTTTGAATGTATTTGCTGCATCATACAAGATGTGAATCATAATTCAAAAAATCACATAACCGGAAAATCTCAGCCACACATCCATACACACGCATGCACACGATAAATTATCAGATTCAATGTTTACATTCTACTACTGCGATTTCTAATTAAACACGAATGGCATGGTCGGCCAATTCAATTTGCATTCGTTGCAATTTGATTAAGAACAGACACAACCTGAGAGGAAATAATGCAAATGAATCTTAGTTAGTCGGCGTATGATCGCTCTAGTTTCCATAAATTCCATTTCGACGAATTTTAAATGATAAAAAAAACAACAACAACTGAAATGGTTCTGCGCATCGAAGCAGATGCATTTTCAGATGCAATTGCATATATAAATATGTATACATCATGTTTGTGATTTATTCAATGCATACACCGCAGGCAAAATCGATTGGGTGGAGAACAGACAATATTTCTTGTGATAACAGTCGCAAACAAATATTCTTTCAATTCACACCACACAAAATTTCACATATGAACATTTGATATGGGAGAGCCCAAGTGAATCATATTTTTTCATTTTGTATTTTTGCTTTTTGTGTGTATCTCACCTGTGTTATACGAATATCGATTCATGTCGGGCGGATATTTGATACAGACAATTTAAAAACAAAATAAAGTTGAACAAACGAAAAAACAATCAACCAATTTTTGATTAAACTAAAGGCAAAAATTTACTGTATACAAAGAAATAAAACGAAAAAGAACTAATTGACTTTTTAAGAGCTGATTTGATTGTGTGTATTTGATAGCTACGAACAACACATCAGCCATATTCTTTTATGTATTCCGGATCGTTCAATACATAGACATACATAGCAGCGCGGACAGACGCACACACACACACACAC
Source organism: Contarinia nasturtii (assembly GCF_009176525.2). Lineage (NCBI taxonomy): Eukaryota > Metazoa > Arthropoda > Insecta > Diptera > Cecidomyiidae > Contarinia > Contarinia nasturtii. The sequence goes on from NW_022197768.1 coordinate 2,651,242, forward strand.
ACACACATACATACATACAATGACATTCACACGTCACGGCCCTAGAACATGGATGCGTTTATTGTATATATCGATTATCAAAACTCAAACTGAACAAAGACAACATTTAAAAAACGTAAAAAAGCAAATCAGTTTCGCTTTGATCACAAATTAAAAGTAGAAAAATCAATTTGCCAATTTCTTTTGCTCCAATTAATTTAATGAAAAAATCTCGCCCATTCTCTCTGTGCTGTTGAATTTAGTTTTGTTCAAACAACGAATAGTGTCATTACGCATTGTGAGAGAGAGAGTAAGCGAACGCATTCATTCTCTTTTGTAAACTAGCACAATTGTCAAATTGTTGAGCAACTCCACAGACAGAAAAATATTTGGACAATCGCCTAAATTTATACTTTACTCTCAAAATAGCCACAAAACTTTTTTCCTTCTCAACATAATTTTCCATTTTATTTCCTTAATTTAATATACGTCAAAATCACATAACCAAAAAAGCATTCTATGTTTTTGTTTATCTGAAAATAAAAAAAATACATATATCAAGAAATTTTCACACAGCAAACACTTTCTATCCCAATTTTCGTTTATATATATATATATATATATATGTATATATATATATATAACTTTTCTCCATCAATTCGAATTGTAAAGAAAAAAGTTTGATTCGTCTTATCTAATTGGAAAATTCGGTCATACTATCGTATAATTGTACAGAATTATTGGCAATTTCAAGTTTGTAGTCATTTGAAAGAGTGAGAAAAAGGAAATCAATCGAAAAACTACAATATCAATAATAATAAGAGAATAAAAAGTACCATCTACAACAAGAAAAACGATTGAAGGAGAAAAATGGTGAAAAATATTATGGAAGCATTGGTGCATGCATCGGAAAAAGCAACCAATATAGCAAGATTGTGCCGTCAAAATGAACATTTGTTTCCGTTGCTTGTCGAAGAAAAACCAGCCGAAGAATCGAATCCTCGTTTCGTCAAAGATTTCAAAACTTTGGCCGATGTTTTGATCCAACAAACCATTCGATATGACGTTGGAAATTTGGTATGAATTTTACTTCTTTTGCTTCATTTGGTATGCAATTATAATCAACTTCAATTAAATGTGAAAAAAAAGAAACCGAACAAGAAAAACATTGAACAAATATTGGTGTTATATAATTAAAATTAGATACAAAAATAAATGTTGTTATTTCGTTCAAACGAAAGCCATTCATATTAATTGAATTGATTTTTGTGTAGCGTGTGAAGAGAAATGACATCGAAAAACAAATTGAATTAACTTGAATCGAAGAAAACACAGATTAAACAAAATGGACATAATATTTACATATTGTTATTGTAATTTTCGTTTGTGTTTCTTTTCCACACACAAAAAAAAATCAAGTATCCACTAGTTCATATCCAAGGTGAAGAGACAGCTACATTCACCAACGGACTCGGCGAATCAATAGATCTAGAGATAACCGATATTCAAGAGAACACTATCGATTGTTTAGTGAAAATTTTGGATGGAGACCGAGTTGCTGCCGAACTTTTAGCTGCCGAAGTATACCGAACAGTTATTTGTGAACATGGTGACGTTGACGCACTGCCCGATTTGGTAATTACATTTGCTTGTCATTTTTTTACGCTTCAATGTTTGTGTCCGATAAAATTGACTAAAACCAAACAAATCAAAACCAATTTTATTGCCAACAGCCAGACAATTTGGACCTATCAGGAGTTGGAATTTGGATTGATCCGATTGGTTTGGCACATTTCAATATATAGCTTTTTTTTTGAAAAATAGAAGAATAATTTGTTTACATTATTTTAATTGAATTTAATTTTCTCTTTTGTTGTTATTTATATCTGTTGTTTGTGTGCATGCGTGTTTGTTATGTGTGCATGTGTACTATAGATGCGACTCAGGAGTATATCAAGGCCGAAACGATAAGAAAATATCCGAAAATTTGTGCTTCGGGCTTGGAATGTGTTACAGTGTTGATTGGATTATACGATAAAGGAAATGGAAAACCACTGGCTGGCATTATCAATCAGCCATTCAATGAGAAAACGGATACAGGGTAATTACATGCACAAATTCGAATTCGGTCATTTAACAAACACGCAATATCGAATGTGGATGATTTTCAGGTACAAAAGTAAAATTGTTTGGGGTGTATGCATGGGGGACGATCTCAAAGTAACAAATCTTCCAAAAGAGCATCTCAAAAATACCAAACTCGCGGTTGTGTCATCGTCTGAGGATGAAAAATATATCAAAGCGCTCAGAGACTTAGGCTATACGGTGGTTTATTCAGCCGGAGCTGGTTATAAAATAATGAAAGTGATTTGTGGTGATGCTGATTTATTTTTGCTTAGCAAAAATACCACATTCAAATGGGATACATGCGGACCACATGCCATTTTGAATGCAATTGATGGGGGTCTTTTTAAAATTGAGGACATCATCGAATCGAATAATATTATTGAAATTGATTATTCGGATGAACGTGAAAATGCAAACGAGGGCGGTTTGCTTGCGTTGCGTCGCGACGAAAAGCATATACTACAAGATTTGTACAGTAAAAAGTAAGCAATTTACCGGCCGACGGCACTAATCGCCATCGCCGACAACCACCCCTCACCCCAATCGCCTCCTATGAGCAAACTTAATGAACTGCAAACGATAAGTATTAAGAAACACATACCAAAACTAAAACAAAAACAAAAACCAATTGGCGACAATTAACAGAAACACGAAAATATACACAAACACGATTATTCCAGAGTATCAAAATTTATTGAAAAAATTAAAATAAAAACAGGTGTTTACAGAGAGCATTGAAATTATTTTGTGTAATCATATATATAAATGGAATTTAGAACGATTGACAAAGATATATACATTTAGATTTTGACTATTTATTCTTGTGAACATTTATAAATGTAGGCACGGTTTGCCGATGTAGAGTTAGTTTCTTTTTCTCAGAGAAGCAACATTAAATTGGCTTCAAAAGTGATTTAAAATGGCAAATGGGCTACATCCTCCAACTAATTGGCGAATTTAATTTTAGTTTTTATTTTAATTTAAGTTACAATGATTTTTTTTGTTTTTGATTTTCCACAAAAAAAAAACTGCATTACATTAAGCGCATCGCTTTTTTAATATAGTTTTTATTTTATTTTCGATTGAATGATCAAATTGAGCGTATTAAATTCTGAACTCAACAGTTGGATAGTAGACTCAGTGAGATCATTCGTATAATTTCAGACTGATTTTTGTTGCCAGAATTTTATGTTTAATTATTATTATTAGATTGTATTTGTAATTAAGCCAAAAACAAAATCTATATTTGCGAACTCTGAATGTTGGACATAATTGTCATCACTAAAATCAAACTGAAAACAGCAACAAAATAATGAACAAATTTAAAAAAAACCGGCGACGGCCAATAAATTATAGTATCATGTGCCGATTTATACGGTTTTTCTGCACATTTAATTGAATAACAAAAACAAAAAAAAAAACAATTTAAACAAATCCATTGTTTCAACTTATCGATAGAAATCAGACCAAGTGTGGTCTCAAAAAAGTGAGATTCTCATAGTCGAATAATTTACAACGCAAAACCAGCTTAAAACATATATATTTGTAAAAAAAATATAAATTAAACAAAAAAGTGCAATAAAATTTAGAGGCTTAGGTTATGTGGAAAGGTGTATTTAAAATTTGACGAATGTTTAGGGTATATGGAATCTATTAATATTATTATTGTGGTTGTGCTTTCAAATCCAAGTAAACCAAGATGAACAAAACAAAAATAATGATGACATATTGTAGTGCTGTTGGCAATTATTTAATTGCAAAAAATTCTATGTTTACACTCAAAATGAATTCGCTAAGATTGAAGATTAGTTTCGCTAGAAAATCAATAAAAACAGATGAATTTATATATATAGACATAATACCTTTTTTTTCTTCTGTGTGTCGCTATTGAAAGCGACAGCTAAAAAAAGATACGGTGAAATATTGATAAAAAGTGAAATTATAACATGATTCCAGAAAACTTAGTCTGAATTTTGAAAACGATTTAATGTTTCATGAAACGGTACAATAACGAATGAGGATTGAACGAGATAGTTGAAATATTTATTTTTAATTGAAACATTTCTATATTTTTGTTCCCAAACGTAACAGAGATCGTAGTCCAAATATAATATTTTATGTAACTGTTGTTCCAAAAAAAAATCAATCTGTACATTAAATGAAAAATTATTTCAAAAATAAATATATGAACGAAATTATGTTCATTTTCTGTCTTAGAAATCAATAACGTTTTGTTTATTGAAAAATGAATTCGATTTGATTTGTTTCATGTGCACCCTTTTCAACACAATTGTAGATATCTGTGTTCAGTTTACACACTACAGGTGATTTTGGCGCCAAACTCACACGCTCAAACAGCTGTCGAAACCTGAATTTTGTTTGAACCACTGACAGGTGGAATGCATTTGTTGCTAAGTAGCAAGAGTCGTTATTAATTGACAGATCAAATATTGTTTATTTTTATTTTAGAACTGATTTGGTGTTTTAATTTCGCAATATTTTATGTTTTTCGACACATTTTTCAAAAAAAAAAAAATAATAATAATAATGGACGAACAAGATGAATTGAGTCGTGAAGCGAAATATCGTTTGTATTGTGATCAGCGTATGGCGCAGCAAATTCGTGAAAATAGTCAAGAATTGCGTGAATTAGAAACAAGAATTCGTGCGGCTTACGTAAACAAGTCGTTAAAAGTCCAGTTGGCCGAACGCGAGAAAAAACGTCTGCAAGAAAAACTTCAAATCGAACAAGATGTTCAACAAATGAAACAAAAACTCAACAACGATCTACAGCGGGAGCGACAAAAAAAGCAAGAACTACAATTAAAACAAGAACAACATCGTCGAGAATTACTCGAGCAAATTGCTGATAAACAATTCAAACGGAAAATACTCTACGAAGAATTTCTCAAAGAGAAAATCATCATCGACGAAATTATGGCGCAAATTCAACGAGAAGAGATCGAGTGAGTTTTACATTTTATTTTTATTTAGTTTACAGCAAATGCTTATAATATTATATTTTCGTCTTATTTCAGGGAAATTCAAGAGAAATTACGAAAAACTGAATGTTTGCGAACGGACATAGTGCGATTGATTGAAGAGCAAAATGAATGGAAAGAGCAACAAAAACGCATCGCTACCGAAGAGAATGAAAAAATTGTCAAATACATTGTCGAACGTGAGGAATATGCAAAACGAATGAAAGATATCGATCGTGACAAAATGTTGGCGAAGCTCGAACAACAACAGCAAATGTGCTTCGAACTGAACGAAATTGAGGTACTTAAACAATTGTCTTATTAAAATGAATGATGATTATAAATTCTATTTTACAATAGCGCCGAAAATTGGAACGAGAAGAAGTGCTTATTGAGCTTAAATGTAAGGAAGTTCACGAGAAGCAGTTGGTATTGGATAGAAAACAACTGGAAGATCGGATTCGACAGCAAATGAAAGCCAAACTTGAGCTAGAAAATCAATTAAAAGAAATTGAAATGAGAAGACTGCATAGAAAGCAGAATGAAGATCGATTCCGTGAAGATCAACTCAAACGGTTGGCCGAACAAGATCGATTAGAGTTGCTCACAAAGGAAAGACAACGCGTTAAAAAACAAGAACATTATCGAATTGTTCGTGAAATGTTAACCGCACGAGAAGATGCACGCAATGCTGAAATATTCGATTTAATTCAAGAGCAAAATGAACTTTTTCAAAATGAAAAACGAAGGTTTGTTTTGATGAACATATTTTTTTTATTTAAAAAAAAATCCATCATTTTATTATTTTATTATTCCAGACAAGAAATATTTGCAATTGAACGAAAGAGAATTATACAACAACATGCTGATGATATAATCGGTTATTTACCCAAAGAGTTACTTCAATGACCAATGCAAAGATTATGGCTACGAATGTATTGCATTATAATTTATTTCAAATAAACTTCTAAACATCCATACCAGTTGTCGTTATTTGAACATTTTAGCTTGTCAATTTAATGCGAAATAAATCGAAGAGCTCATAAGTTGAAATATTTAATATTCGTTTTTTTTTAATAAACCCAACATAAAAGGTCTAATTTTCCAAATATATCCAATATAAAAGCATAAGTTTCAATATATGCAATGAAACCGTTTACATTTATTATACGGACTCTGAGTTAAGATATTCAATGGCAATGGCATGCAAATACTACTTAGAGCCAACTTCAGGCACAAGAAATACTAGAAAAATACTTGTAAAAACTAGCTGCAGTAGAATTCCGTAAATGACCCAATGAACAAAGGCCAAACAAAAGTGAAAACTCTCTCATATATTTTCATTTCACATTTTAAATGTTATTTTTTCAGCATTGTAATCTTGTCTCAATCATTCGGTTGCATATTTCAAATTGGAAAGTTTTGAAGTTTAGTGCTTCAATGTCACTGTCAGATTGATGTTTATGAAATAAAGAAAAAAATAACCTCACAATAAAAACAATAGGAATACTTCGTTTCAAACATATTTATAAATATAAATATAAATATAACGATGATATTAAATAATTTGCGAATTTTCCGGCATTCGCTACATCACAATGCATGTGAGTACTGAGTGAGGTATTCAAATATCTTCCAAAACTAATGCGATTTCGTTGTAATTTGTAGTAACGGTGGGCTCAATGAGGACATTATATTCGGAAAAGGATCTAGGAGTATCTGATTATGAATCACGGAGATTGGAAGCCGTGAAACGTGGCGGAGAATATTGTCAACCGGATACAGTGTTGAAAAAGATGAAATTTCAATTACGGTCCGAAAATATTGAAGAATTAATTCAAACACTAAAAATATGGATTCATGTAGTAGACACAAAACAATGCAAGAAACACTTTTCTTTGCTGAAAGACTGTTTAGATTTCATATATAATAATCCTCACCCAGATCCAGCAAAAAAAAATTACAACTTTCCACCAACTGTAATGCGAATGTTTCATTTGCTAAATATGCCAGATGAAGCACTGAATGTAAATAGAAATTTTATTATTGACAAACTCAATTGTTAAAAATACATTTAATTCTTTTGATTTTTTGAATTAGATCGCTGCCAACATAAAAAATAAGGACATGTTTAATCAACACAATTCTACAATTATTTTATGTGATTTACTTTTCAACAATGGCATGTACAAAGAGTTGATATATGTAGTTGAAAATGCTAATGCTGTTAATGCAAAGAGAGGCATGAAGTCATCATATCTTCAAAACTGTATTACTTTCGCCGCCTGTTATAAATTGGTTTGAATTCATTATGACTCCCTTTAGATAGTGTCAAATTCAATAATTGTATGTTAATAATACCTTCATGTTGTATAGAATACACAAGATCATCTATCGTACGCGTTGGAGATATGGAACAAATCAGTTAAAGAACATCAACTCTCGCAAGCTATCAATTTCTTGTGTATGAACGCAATTAACCTGAATCAACCCGAAATAGCGCTAGAGATATTACGACCCAGCGATAAACATTTTACATCGTTATATATTCGATTAATTGCATTATCGGATTGTGGAAAATATGCGGAAGCAGCACAAGTACTCAGAAGTGGCTTAAATCAACAGATATTTTCGAATATACCAGCAAGTGTGGCAAGTATATAGCCGGACAACTTTGACGATTCATCTCTATTTTATTATTGTTGTTATTTTTTTTTTAGGTGAATAGAATCAGACAAAACTTAAACAAATGCCTTCCAGCTGAAGACGCTGATAACTTTAATAACTTACTGAACGAAGTACAGCATCAAAAAACAAAAATTGTATATATTATGTCATAAATTGTATATTTTTCAATTTCATTTTAAAATTATATGTTTTTCATGTTTTCAGACTATTGACGAAATACTCTGTTGGCCCATTGCTTTGAATTTAAAGAAATTTGACATAGACAGACATAGATACCACCAAACTAACTAGAATCAGCTTAATTTTTAAGAAAGACGAAAAAAAAACTAGAAAAAACTTATTTTTGTTTTGGATGTTATTTCTTTTTTGATGAGAAACCCATATAAGTGGTGAAAATTAAAAATGAATGCAAATCATAATCGTCTATTTTTTTTTTGGTTTCCATTGAGCAAGATTCAATCCAGTTTTGTGATGCGCCGGTCTTCTGCAGAACCATGGTGTGTTTTCGTATTCGGTCACACTCTCAATTCCCAGTAATATGCCCACCATTTCATTGTCACTCTTCAAGTGATTTTTTTTTTATTTTTTCCAATTATAAATACAATAATTGCCTTACCAAGCGGCAACATTGTGATTGATTAGTTGACCCAGATGATGATGATGCCATTTTGATTGAGAGTCAATTTATCAGAATCAACTCAAACAATTGGTGCTACTCACAAAATCACAAAAGGAAAGCAATAAACATTTGTACGTGAAATGTTGACCACATGAGAGGATGCGCACAATACTGAAATATTTGATTAAATTCAAATCGGCATCGGTTATTTACCACAAGAATTACTTCAATAATTAGAATAGTTAGAAATAAATGATATTTTTGGGATTTGGAAAATAAATTATTATTGAATATGAATTATTATTATTATGAATTATTTTGGAAAATAAAGCGATTTGTACCATGAATGATTATTGACTTTTCTGGAAGGTTCTGATAATTTCACTTTTTTACCATTGTGGCACTTTTTTACCTAGCATTTTAGTTTGAAACGTTTGAAACAAAAAAA